>NC_134353.1:225112382-225412382 GCF_048569485.1 Anomaloglossus baeobatrachus | reverse complement strand
CCCAGCCTTGTGCAGGTCTGCAATTTTGTCCCTGGTGTTCTTAAATAACTCTTTGGTCTTAGCCATGGTGGAGAGGTTAAAGTGTGATTGATTGAGTGTGTGTACAGGTGTTAATTATATAGGTAACGAGTTCAAACAGGTGGAATTAATACAGGTAATGTGTGCAGAGTAGAAGTTCTTCTTAAAGAAAAAATTACAGGTCTGTGAGAGTCGGAATTTTTGCTGGTTGGTAGGTGATCATGCTATGAGTAAGAGCTCTTAGGAGCTTGAAACGCGTAAGCCAAGACATGTGTTTTTAAGCCTGATTTTAAATATGCACAATGAAAGTTATTTCTTATTGAATGAAGAAGTCTGACATGGTTTAACCCCTTCCCGACCATGGACGGAAAGATTCGTCATGGTGCCCTGGGCCTTAAAGACCAAGGACGGATCTTTCCGTCATGGCGGAATCGCGGCACCAGAGCCTCTGGTGATTGCAATCGGGTAACACAAACCGCAGATTCGGGGAGGAGGGGACCTGTACCTGACCTCAGGAGGGGTGGTGCCTCCTCCCCGGACCTACGGAGGCTGTGATTGGCTGACGAACGCCGCTCAACCAATCACAGCCACTGTAATGTTCCAGCCATTTAAAGTGACTGAAACAATGAAATCCAGCCCTGGCCAGTGCAGCTATAGCACTGGCCATTGGCTGGAGCTGGGTGACCTCACTGGATCACCCTCCCCCAGCTCCAGTAGCTCTGATTGGAGAGGTTGGCCTTGTGACCGATCTCTCCAATCACAGTGGACCTGTTGCCGGTGACCGCACCCCCATCAGCTTCACTTGTCGGCCCTGCAGCACGCCAGCACAGTGCAATGGCAGGGCGACAAGATCCGGTCCCATGCTGTTATGTGACCAGAGCATGGGACCCGGAAGTTGCCGCGCTGCCATTGCACTGTATGAAACCGGCGAAAAGCCTCCTGATTCGCTGCCGCCGCTGCCCTCCGCGATCTGCCACCTGTCTCCCCAATCTGCTGCCCGCACCCCCACCCCTCGTATCTGCTGCCCGCACCCTCACCCCCAACCCCACACCTCCCGATCCGCCGCCGCTGCCGCCGCACTCCATCTGCCACAGTGCCACCGCTCCCCCCGATCTGCTGCCCGGCCCCTTTTACCTCCATGATGTGCTGCCAGCCCCCTTCACTCAAGATCGGCTGCCCGCTTCCTCCTCCCTTATGTGCTGCCCGGGCCCGCTCCCTCTCCTCCGTTATGTGCTGCGCGCCCCCTCTCCTGCGTTATGTGCTGCCCGCCCCCTCCCCTCCGTTATGTGCTGCTCGCCCCCTCACCTCCGTGATGTGCTGCCCGCACCCCCCCACCTCTCACCCCTGTGATCGGCTACCCGCCCCCTCCCCTGTCACCCCCGTGATGTGCGCTCCCTCCCCTGTCACCCCCGTGATGTGCGCTCCCTCCCCTGTCACCCCTGTGATGTGCGCTCCCTCACCTGTCACCCCCGTGATCTGCGCTCCCTCACCTGTCACCACCGTGATCTGTGCTCCCTCACCTGTCACCCCCCGTGATCTGTGCTCCCTCACCTGTCACCCCCATGATCTGCTGTCTGCTCTCCCTCACCTCTCACCCACATGATCTGTGCTCTGCTCACCTGTCTCCTCCGTGATCTGTGCTGCGCTCCCTCTCCCACCTCTCACCCTCCCCGATCTGCTGCCTCCTTCATCTCCTGTGATCCTGTAAGTATTGCTCATGGCTCTTTTCTAACTATCCCCAATCGCATCTCCCACTCCCTCTCCCCCCCCTCCTCCCCCACCTGCTTGCCGCCAAGTGCTGATCAGCTACGTGATTGGCTGATCAGGTACGTAATTGTTGCTCTAGTTTTTGCTTTTTTTTGTGCACCCCAAATAAAAAAAAAAACAAAACAAAACTTGAACAATTAGGTACCTGATCAGCAATCGTCCTGCAGTCGTACTCGACTTTGGACAGGATTTCTTTTTTCCATCCCACCTAGTCCACCCCCCTTTTTTGCAGAACATTCGTGCGTGCGCCCTAGTTTTTTTTTCTATGCCATGGGGGTCTAGTTTCCAAAATGGGGTCACATGTGGGGGAGCTCTACTGTTTCGGCACCTCAGGTGGTCTCCAAACACAGCATGGAATACGCTAATTATCCCACACAATTTTTGTTTGAAATGTCAAATGACGCTCCTTGCATTCCGAGCCCTGCTGCGCGCCCAAACATTTGATTTCCACCACATATGAGGTGTCTGTGTACTCAGGAAAAATTGCACAATACATTTTATGGTGCAATTTTTCCTGATACCCTTGTGAAAAAAAAGCTATCTGGTTGAAGTAACAATTTTGTAGTGAAAAATTTTTTTTCTTATTTTCACGGCTCAACTCTATTAACTTTTGTGAAGCCCCCAGAGGTTCAAAGTGCTCAATAAACATCTAGATAAATTCCATGAGGGGTCTAGTTTCCAAAATGGGGTCACATGTAGGGGAGCTTTACTGTTTCGGCACCTCAGGGGCTCTCCTAACACAACATGGAATACGCTAATTATCCCAGACAATTTTGCGTTTGAAACGTCAAATGACGCTCCTTGCCTTCCGAGCCCTGCTGCGTGCCCAAACATTTGATTTCCACCACATATGAGGTGTCTGTGTACTCAGGAGAAATTGCACAATACATTTTATGGTGCAATTTTTCCTGATACCCTTGTGAAAAAAAAAGCTACCTGGTTGAAGTAACAATTTTGTGGTAAAAATTTTTTTTTTATTTTCACGGCTCAACTCTATTAACTTTTGTGAAGCCCCCAGAGGCTTAAAGTGCTCAATAAACATCTAGATAAATTCCATGAGGGGTCTAGTTTCCAAAATGTGGTCACATGTGGGGGAGTTCCACTGTTTCGGCACCTCAGGGGCTCTCCAAACGCATTATGGTGCGGCTAACGATTCCAGCTAATTTTCTGTTCAAAAAAGTCAAATGGCGCTCCTTCCCTTCCGAGTCCTGCCGTGCGCCCAAACAGTGGTTTTTCGCCACATATGAGGTATCTGCGTGCTCAGTAGAAATTGCCCAACAAATTTTGGGGGTTCATTTAATCCTGCTACCCTTGTGAATATGCAATATTTGAGACTAAATTAACATTTTTGTTGCAAAAAGTAAAATGTTCATTTTTTCCTTCCACATTGCTTTAGTCACTGTGAAGCACCTGAAGGGTTAATAACCTTCTTGAATGTGGTTTTGAGTAGCCTGAGGGGTGCCGTTTTTGGAATGGTGTCACTTTTGGGTGTTTTATGTCATGTAGATCTTTCAAAATTGCTTCAAATGTGATGTGGTCCCTAAAAAAAGTGGCTTTGTAAATTTTGTTGTAAAAATGAGAAATTGCTCATAAACTTTGAACCCCTATAACTTCCTTAATTTTTTATTTTTTTTCACAAAATTGTTCTGATGTAAAGTAGACATGTGGGAAATGTTATTTAGTAATTATTTTGTGTCATATGTCTCGTTGGTTTTAGAGCATAAAAATTAAAAGTTTGAAAATTACAAAATTTTCAAAAATTTCCGTTTTTTTCACAAAGAAACGCAAAAATTATCGGCCTAAATTTACCACTAACATGAAGCCCAATATGTCACGAAAAAACAATCTCAGAATCACCGGGATCCGCTGAAGCGTTCCAGAGTTATAACCTCATAAAGTGACACTGGTCAGAATTGCAAAAAATGGCCTGGTCTTTAGGGTCAAAATAGGCTTGGGGCTGAAGGGGTTAAAAAGTCAAATCGGATGCTGCTGTACAACCCCTTTCTTGAATTCTGTTGAAACCACTACTCAGGAACCGGCCTGTTGTTTGCCTGTGCACTGACCACTATTAATGGACTTGGAATGGGTGAGCTGAATCCCTCCTCTATTTCCTTCTTGTAAGGTGATCAAATACTTATTTCATGCAATAAAATGTAAATTAATTATTTAAAAATCATACAATGTGATTTTCTGGATTTTTTTGTGGGGGTATTCTGTCTATTACAGGTGAATTGTACCTACGAGAAAAATTACAGACCTCTCCATTCTTTGTAGGTGGGAGCACTTGCAAAATCGGCAGTGAATTAAATAATTATTTTCGCCTCTGTATGATCAGGAATCTTTCCGTAGGGCTCAAGACAGTGGCTTTAATTTAAGTACAGCTGTATTATTTATTCTGTTGGCATGTAAGTTGGTTTCAATAATTTCACAACATTCATTGAAGGTTTTAATACTTTTTCCTCTTATTGTGAAAACCGAATGACTATAAGTAGATTATCTAGCAACTGTAATGATACTGTATGAGCCAAAGGAAGCATCCTAAACCCCGTCATACATTAGAGAAATAATAAAATCTCTAAGTAATACCACTTACAGAGAGATCAGTTTAATACTTGAAATTATCCACATTGTCAGAGCCATATCTTTAAAAAGTAAACTGCTTGTCTGGGGGTTTGATATACAAATCTGGCCCTCATCCCAGGATCTCCCCTCCAGAGGGAACAGTTGGGCTTGAAGCAGAGCGCTTCAGGCCAGCTGCTGCACTGCGAGTCTAGATTATTCATCTCTGCATAAGATTTGAGTGAATGCTCCCCTCAGAGATCCAGAAGTTATTGGCAATATCTACGAAGTCAAACTTTGCTATATTAGGCACTGAAAACTAAAGTCAAATGTAACAAATTTATTTCCCTTTTCCATAAGATAGGCCTCTTTAATCATGATTTACAGTACTATCACCAAAAATGTATTTTGTTTTAGCAAAAAATATATTTACATGTGTGTGTTTACTTATTTTAAATAGGTAGTGACTGCTTTGAAAGTCAGTATCTACAGATGAAATCAGAAATTTGCATATAATATTTAAAAAGACTCATCTGCATTTTTTTTTTCACTATCTGACATGAAATCAGAATAAATCTTTCCCGTTTTAGGTCAATTAGGAACCAAAATTATTTATATTTGCCAATTGCCAGAATAATAGAGAGAGAGAGAGAATGTTTTAAGGCATTTTTATTACTTTCTGCAAAGTCAGAAATTTTCATACACCAAGAGCACTATGCCTATTAAACAATATGGGACAGCCCATATGATGAAGTCATGTCTTTGGAAGCTTCCAATAGGTTTATTGGCAAAATCTGAGTTAATAAGAGACACACATGTGGATGTATTTTAATGCACACCTGAAACACACTGCTTCTTTGTGTAGCATCATGGGAAAGTCAAAAGAAATCAGCCAAGATCTCAGGAAGAGAATTGTGGTCTTGAACAAGTCTGGTTCATCCTTGGATGCAATTGCAAGATACCTGAAGGTGCCTTGTTCATCTGTACAAACAATTATACGAAAGTACAAACAAGATGGGAATGTACACCCATCATACCACTCAGGAAGGAGATGAGTTCTCTGTACCAGAGATGAACACGTGCTTTGATCAGACATGTGCATATCAACTCAAGAACAAAAGCAAAAGACCTTGTGAGAATGCTGGCGGAAGCTGGTAAGAATGTGTCATTATCCACAGGGACACGAGCACTGTATCAACATAGGATGAAAGGCCACTCTGCAAGGACGAAGCCATTACTTCAAAAGAAACATAAAAAAGCCAGATTAATGTTTATAAATGAACACAGGAACAAAGACCTTAATTTTTGGAAAAATGTTCTGTGGTCTGAAGAAGCTAAAATTTAACTGTTTGGCCATAATGTGCATCGTTATGTTTGGAGGAAAAAGGGAGAAGCTTTGAGGCCAAAGAACATCATCTCAACTGTGAAACACAGGAGTGGTAGCATCATGTTGTGGGGTTGTTTTGCTGCAGGAGGGATTTATGGAATTTCCAAAATAGATGGAATCATGAGGAAAGATTATGTGGCAATACTGAGGCAACATCTCAAGACATCAGCCAGGAACTTAAAGCTTGGGAAGAAATGGGTCTTCCAAATGGACACTGATCTGAAGCATACTGCCAAACTGGTTATTAAGTGGTTTAAGGATAACAAAGTCAATGTTTTGGAGTGGCCATCATAAAGCCTGATCTCAATCCTATTGAAAATTTATGAGCAAAGCTGAAAAGGCAGGTGCAAGTAAGGCAACCTACAAACATAGCTCAGTTATCCCAGTTCAGGAGGAATGGGCCCACATTCCTACCAACTATTGTGAGAAGCTTGTGGAAGGATATGCAAAACGTTTGACCCAAGTCATAAAGTTTAAGGGCAATAGTACCAAATACTAATGAAATTTATGTATACTTTTGATTTTTCAGAAAGTAATAACAATGCCTTAAAACATTCTCTCTCTCATTATTATGGCATTTAGTAAATATAAATAATTTTGGTTCCTAATTGACCTAAAACTGGAAAGGTTTATTCTGATTTCATGTCGGATAGTGAGAATAACATGCATATGTGTCTTTTTAGATAGTGGATGTAAACTTTTGGTTTCAACTGTACCTAAAGACCTTTGTTTTTTTTACTTAATTTAAATGGAATCTCGCTGCGTTCTTGTGGATGGCATGACTTCTCACTGATCCCTCTACACCACACTTGCTTCTAATGTGCATGCGCAGGCAGACAGACCGAAAGCTTGCCTCTCCTGGGAACACAGTGCTATTTTATTAGAAGATTTTTTACCTCCCTGTCTTATGCTTTACTATCTACCATTGTCACACTTGTCTGTGCTATGAGCGGAGTGAAAACATTCCAATCAGAGCAAAGACCAGTGTGGTAGAGATAGAGCTAGATAATGAAGCTGCTGACAGGCAGCCACAAGTGTGATTAAAGACCTATTGCTACTGGAGCGGTGGTGATCGGTCTTTTCTAAAGGTGCAGGATGTCCCTGAAGCCATGCGCATGAGAACACTTCCTGCTCTCTCTCCTCTTGAGAAAAACTCATTGAAGCTGAAATGGGTGAATAAAAGCTTAATTTCCCTAGATGTGCTGACTAAAGCGGGCTTTACACGCTACGACATCGCTAATGCGAAGTCATTGGGGTCACGGAATCGGTGATGCACATCCGGCCGCATTAGCGATGCCGTTGCGTGTGACACCTATGAGCGATTTTGCATCGTTGCAAAAACGTGCAAAATCGCTCATTGGTGACATGGGGGTCCATTCTCAAAAATCGTTACTGCAGCAGTAATGTGGTTGTTCCTCGTTCCTGCGGCAGCACACATCGCTCCGTGTGACACCGCAGGAACGAGGAAGCTCTCCTTACCTGCCTCCCGGCCGCTATGCGGAAGGAAGGAGGTGGGCGGGATGTTACGTCCCACTCATCTCCACCCGTCCGCTTCTATTGGGCGGCCGCTCAGTGGCGTCGCTGTGATGCCGCATGGACCGTCCCCTTAGAAAGGAGGCGGTTCGCTGGTCACAGCGACGTCGCCGGGCAGGTAAGTAGGTGTGACGGTTCTGGGCGATGTTGTGCGGCACGGGCAGCGATTTGCCCATGTCGCACAACAGATGGGGACGGGTACCCACACTAGCGATATCAGGACCGATATCACAGTGTGTAAAGCGGCCTTTACTCTCCATATTTTGTGACTGTTGGATCAAATCCTTAGAGGCGTGCACCCTCTCTCCCAAATTGCTTGCACTGGAGCTTTTCCTTTACTATTAGGATGTGTTGTTGTTTTAAATACAATCAGTGTTTTATCCGCAGGAGATTATTACTGCAGGACTAGGTATCATGTGTGTGATGCTCCTGAGGCTTCAGTTGCCACAGAGGTACTACACCTCAGCCAGAAGTGTGGTATTCCATCTCGGGTAAGGAGGAGTTCAACACCGGTTCACACAAAGCACGACACCCAGGCTCAGACAACACCTCATCAGACATGACCGAGGGCATGATTATACCTGAAGCCAGACTGGGGGGGTGGTGTCGTAGGAGTGGGAACACGTAGTACAAAGTGGGAAAGAGTGTAAAGCGTGGAGTTCAGTCAGAGGAGCAGTGGAGGAGCTAAGACCCGTGGCCTGGAGCAGGTATCACTTGGCCCGGGCACCAACAAAAGATTATGCGCTGGTGGCCATTGAAAAAGAGCAGGCGCCAAGTGCAACTATATCGCCTAGGTGTATCCGCCCTTTGTGGGCTGGTTAGTGGTATGGCGCGAATAGCTGTGCCCGCCCTCTGCAGCACCAGACCAGAAATTAAACTTGCCCAAGGGCCCAGAAGTCCCACCTCCCCAGGAAGTGGCGAAGGATGGGATAACTGCCTAGAAAGAATTGGAGCGCCATGCAAGTCACAACCAGGACAACCTGGAGCGCGGGGTGGCAGCGACCAGCTCCCCTGGCTGCCCGGAGAATGCCCCTGTGCCGTGACCAGTCCTGGATCCCGACTTCCTTGAGCAAGATGTGAAGCGGCTGGGACGCTGGCTGCTGGAACTCCAAGCAGGTGCGGTCCAGCAATGGCAGGCATCCTTGATGGAAGTAGTGGCGGAAGGACATGCCCTAATGAAACACGCATTACCAGCCCTGGAAGAGGAAAAGACCAGCACCGGATAGGTAGTGGAGACAACTTCCCCTGTTGCCCCAGTCGCTGAGGACACCCTCTTGGGACCCATGTCAGCTCCCTCTGCCCTTGTACCCAGTCAGGTGCAGCGACGCTTGGCCTGGGACATCATGGCCGGCAGTGGGAATGGACTGGTGGCCCCTTTAACTCCTACCCTGACTGCCAGTGCCATTGCGGTGTCCTTCCAGCAGCAGCAGTTGTTAAAATTACAAGCAGAGTGGGAACAACACCAGGCAAGATGGGAAGAGATGGAGGCCCTCAATAAGGCTACCAAGAAGAGGCTCAGCAAAGTCTGACCATCAGGATGGGGACCGCTAAGCTATGTGACGATCGTCCAGTTTGACCTAGAGAAAGGTTGGAGGTTTAGCAAGGAAACAGGCCTAACCAAGGACATCTTCATCTCACGGCAGGATGTGGAAGCCCATCTCCAAAAGGTCCATCCTGAACGTGACCTCTACCCAGGTGATGTGGTCGCATACAACCTCTACAAAGGCGAGCATGGCTGGTACGCCTTAAATGTGCAGCGCCTAGAGATTGAACCAAAGTGTGTCTCAGACCGGGAGGCTGCCAACTAAAGTCTGAATAATGTGAATGTAAATATGTTTTAATTATGTTTTCTTTGTACTGCATAATGTGTGAGTTAAATGGACAATTGGGCCACTGGACTATGTGTGGCCAGAACTTCCTGTGTATATAGTTGCGCTGATTATGGCGCCCTCTAGCAGAATTCTTTGATTACAGGAGATAAAACCCGTCTGGTGGGACAGAAGCAATGAAACGTGATCAGGAACGCTCTGTCGCCCACCCAGAGCCTGCGTTGGGGGTTTTCTTGTGACGGGCCCCCACATTGTTTATTGTTGCTACAAGTTTGCACATCACAGGAGCAGTGCAAGGATACTTGGCATCATGCTCCTCAACAAAAGTTTTATTATGCAAAGCTAATGTTTTATACTGTCAAGTTTTATAGTGAAATGTAAAAATGTATCATGTTGGTAACACTCAAAGAGTGCCTCCCATAAAGAGAAGAAAATGTTATAATGTTTACAGCATACAAAAATTTGGAATGTCTTTAAACCACTGTAATTATGTTTTGTTCCGGCCCGAGGACGTGCTGGGATTTGCTGTGGGGAAGTGTGGAGCCCCTGAGGCTTCAGTCGCCACAGAGGTAATCCACCTCAGCCAGAAGTGTGGTATTCCATCTCAGGTAAGGAGGAGGTCAACACTGGTTCACACAAAGCACAACACCCAGGCTCAGAAACACCTCATCAGACATGGCAGAGGGCATGATTATACCCAAAGCCAGGCTGGGGGAATAGAGTTGTAGGAGTGGGAAGTCGTAGTACAAAGTGGGAACACAGTGTAAAGTGTGGAGTTCAGTCAGAGGATCAGTGGATAAGCTAAGACCTGCGGCCTGGAGCAGGTACCGCTCGGCCCGGGCACTAACAGAAAGGGTCCTAGATACCACGGAAATTAACCTTCTGTGGCCTTGTTCCACACATAATCTACAGGTGGAAGGACTAGGTTGCATCATGGGGATTGGTCCCTAGGCTGGAGGGGTATAACCTCAGGCTCCGCTAGCAAAACCAATGGCTGGGGTGACTTTAAGCACCACAGCCACACACCGCACACAAATTCACTGGAAGGTGACCCAAAAGGACCAAGGGATACAGATTCATGCCACCCCACAGGATTCACGGGAACTGATATAGGGTTCAGTGAGCGAGGACGCAAGGTAGGAGGGTGAAGCAACCGCTGAGACGACTAGGAAAGAGTACACTTTAGAAAGGTGCACCTCCGAACTACTCAGATCGACTGGAGCCCATCATGGTGAATCCCCGCACTTCAAAGGTGGTCCCTGGCATGTGTAGCAGGCTACAGTGAGTAAAAACCTTGAGACTGCATCCCTGTGTTGCTCCGTTATTCATCTGCACCCGCCCGCCATCATAGACTACTACCACCCTGGTGCCAAGCTCTACCTGTGGAGAGCTACATCATCAAAGCTGCTTCACCATCTGCCCTGGCAAGCCCCATCTCACAGCGGTGGCACCTAACTTGCCGCATACCACAGGTGGTGTCACAAATGAACTATCATCATCCCCTTCCTTTATATTTAACGACACCGCCGGGCTCACGGAGCTGGGCCAAGCCACTGCGGCGCCCCAGAGCCAGAACCACTGCCCAGTAAAGAGTCACCCCACAGCCCCGACACGGGCGTGTCATGTGCATATCAGAGCAGCTAATTCGGAGAATTCCCAGCTGGAGCAGAGAGCGGAGAGAACTTTGCAGGGCAGAACACACAGGTAGTTAATAACTACCTGCCAGTAAGGTCTTAAGGCCACTTTACACGCAACGACATTGCTAACGAGATGTCGTTGGGGTCATGGAATTCGTGACGCACATCCGGCCCCGTTAGCAACGTCGTTGCGCGTGAAATGCAGGAATGACCGTTAACGATTAAAAATACTCACCATATCGTTGATCGTTGACACGTCGTTCTAATCTCAAATTACGTTGCTGCTGCAGGTACGATATTGTTTGTCGTTCCTGCGGCAGCACACATCGCTATGTGTGACACCGCAGGAATGAAGGACAACATCGTACCTGCGGCCGCCGTCAATGAGGAAGCTCATCTCCGCCCCTCTGCTTCTATTGGCTGCCTGCCGTGTGACGTTGCTGTGACGCTGCACAAACCGCCCCCTTAGAAAGGAGGCGGTTCGCCGGCCACAGCAACGTCGCAGGGAAGGTAAGTCCGTGTGACGGGGCCTAGCAATATTGTGCGCCACGGGCAGCGATTTGCCCATGACGCACAACCGACGGGGGTGGGTGCTTTAACCAGCGACATCGCTAGCGATGTTGCTGTGTGTAAAGTGGCCTTTAGCCTCATAATGAAAAAAAAGAGTCCCAGATAATCCCTTCAAGTCATTGACACGAATCCTAAAGTAGTGCGTGTAATGAAGACAAATCATTTCAAGGGTGACTTATGTGTTACGTTTGCATTTTGTGTAGAGTTTAAACTATGACTTAATTGTTAATTATTTAATTCATGATTGTATATATTTTGATTTGAAAAAAATAAAATTAAGATGTTGGCAATGTCTTCTACATAAAAAGAACAATTAATGAATTATCCAAACAGCAAATACTGTGACATAAGGAAATAATTAGTCGTAAACTTTGGACCTAGGAAGTGTTCAGAGAGATCATATTGCTTAGCAATAGGTGCACGTCCTATGCGAAGAAGCCGTCCGCCTTTGTTTGCCAGAAAGTTATTAATGATTTAACTCATAGTGTCACATGCTAACTGTAAAACGCCAGGCGCCAGGTCCTGTATATTAGGACAACGCTGGATGAAGTGCGGCACATATGGATTCACACATGGAAGCAGAAGACGAGATGTTTATCAATGTTTCCTTGGAGGACAGTGCAGGTAAGATGTTTTCTTTATATCCAGTAACTAGAGAAATGTATAGTGGGTGATATTTGTGTAATTGAAGTGATGTGGCTTCTCACAATGCACCTTACATACTTTACATTTTCACTTTCAGTGCAAAGTATATTAAATCAGAAATATGAGAGTCAGTGAGTAAGAAATATTGTGCGTGGACTTCTATGGGAATATAGGAAATGCAGTTTGATTAGTGTGTAGTGTAATCAGTCTATGGAGCAATAAATTATAAGCAGTGAAATTGCTTACATAATGATGCTCCATAATATGCTGTCTAACAATTAAAGAATACAGTTAGCAAACCATCATCGCCCTCCTATATCCCAATACTGCATTTAGTATGTCAATATTTCTTCTATACACCATTGTGATATGTCAATATGACATGACACATTATTACTATTGCTTCTAAAGTTTTAAATCATTAGTGATCACTAAAAAGGTATGTTTTCTCTAAATATTTTTTGCTATGTATCTTGAGGGTGATCCGCTTCATAATGTGTTTCAAATAATCAAATATTGGCATCCCCAGTGCTTTCCATACAGGTAGTTTTATTTTAACAAAGTCTTGCAAATTCGCTGAGAGCAAAACTAAGTGACGTATCAATAATGTAAATATATTAAAAAACTGTGTCGAATCTAAAAACTTCCATCAACAAAACACTTGGCTTCCTGAGTTTCTCTTGAAAACCATGTCACCCTTTACATAAACAAAACAGTGTGAACTTACCCTGAAACCAGAAGCGGCACAGATAGAAGAGGGCCTCTGTGTAAGGCATGTTTCACACATTAGTGAAAAACACAGACGTTTTAAAAACGCATATGTCCCTCTGTGTGCCGTGATTCACGGCACACGTTTGTTCTCACGTGTGCTATCCATGATCAGTGATAGCACATGCAGATCAGGTACTCCAAACTCACCCTCTGCTGTGTCCAGCTGCTGCTGTGTCACTGCTGCTGATACTTTTGGGGGCAGTGCTTATTCATGAGAGTAATTAGCCGGCTAAGAAGCAGCAGGCAGCAGCAGTCAAACACAGCATCGCTGGAGAAGGTGAGTATAAAAAGCTTTTTCTGTCAAAGATATGTTTTTTTCTGGTACGTGTTTCACAGATCACATCATAGTGTGATCCGTGGGACATCAGTGATGCCAGAAAAAAACTGACTTGTCTCTGTGCATAGCACATGGAAACGCATGTACGCCGCACGAAGACACGGTCAGTGAAAAATCACTGATGTGTGCACAGACCCATAGATTTTAATGGATCTGTGTATGTCCGTGATTCTGGTACGTATAAAAACTGCCACATATGTACCAGAATCACTGACGTGTGAAACAGGACTAAGACAATATATGGGCCCTTTGAATGCCAATATCTCATCATAATGCACAATTCTAGCTGTTTTGATGGGCCCCTTATTTCTTGGGCAGCACCACTGGTACGAAGGACTGGAAAACAGGAAAAAAATTCTAAGTATGTTGAAATTGCAAAAAAAAGTGCAATTCCACAATGTTTTTTTGGATTTTAATTTAACATGTTCACTATATGGTAAAATGGGCAGTATGATTCTCCAGGTCAGTATGATTATGCAGAAACCAAATGTATAGTTTTTTTTTATTAAATGGTGAAAGAAATGTAAAAATTTGTAAAAAAAAAACAAATTAAAAAAATGATAATTTAGCTTGTATCTCCTTTTTTCGGGACCCATAACATTTTCATTTCTCTGTATCTGTGGCTTTGTGAGGGCTTAATATCTGTGCCCTGGTGGTAAAATGAATGGTGTTAGTCAAAAGTACAACTTGTTCCACAAAAAACAAGCCCTGATATGTCTATGTGGACAGAAAAATGAGAAATGTTATGGGTCTGGGAAGAAGGGGAGGAAAAAATGAAAACTCAAAAATGGAAATTAGCCTCATCGTGAAAGTGTTAATTGGAAAAAAAAACCATCCAAAACAATATTTATATTTGTACAAATACATAGGGAAAGATCAATTTCCCTGCTGAACAATAATAATAATAATAATAATAATAAAATAATAATAATTTAATTTATAGAGCATCGACATATTCCACAGAACTGTATCTAAACATTCCAGTTAATGAAAGAGATCACCATCACCATAGGGTATAACTGGAGAATATATGCTACAAAAGTACAATTCAAAAAGATAACATCCACCCATAGATTGCAAATAACAAGGATTCGCATCAGCTCGATATAGCATATGAGTATCTGAGCAAGTCAGAAAAAGATGCACTAATATTCTTTTTATCCATAAAACATAATTTTATTAAATCATACTTAAAATCACTCCATAAAATAGCAGAGACTCCACAAAGGGTCCAACTTCAAACCTTCAAACCAAATATTGATTATAAGATATTTTCAATTATAACGTTCCATAGGCAGAATAGATAATGAGAGCCAAAATATTGGTAATTAGAACAAGATAATTCACCTTTTACTAGTATAATAGGTCAGAGATATAAAGTGTGCTATATTGATGATAGTAACTGCTGTAAATATTGCATATAATAATATAATTCACATAACACTAGTACAATGTGAAATATCATGTCAAAGAATATAAAGTGCACTATGCTATCAATATTATGTACTAGAAACACCACATATAGGGAATATGAATATAACTGAGAGGGAACACTACAATAATAGTATCAAAAATCAATAAAGTAATGCCAATATTACATAAGAAGTGTCACTCACATAATCCCTATAAAGTAACATATCCTCAAGGAGATAGAGCAAATATGTGTTTTCCCAATATTCAGTGAATACCAATCAAGTTATAACACACTTGATGCTCCACCTGCAGCCTTCCAAAATTCTAATATCTAATATAGGAATCAACAATATACTCACCTATACAGTGGTATGATCTGAAGCATGGACGGGCGCCCCGACGCACGTTTCAATCCCGTTTCCTCAGAAGGCATGTATTACAAAAGTAGTAAAAAAAGTTTACAGTTCACTAACCAGTAAAGAGCAAGTAAACATTAGACACTCAGCTGATTCTATACTGTATCTCCTATTATGTTATATGAACAACTTCTCATCACAGGTAGAATTATTGTTATGGGAGCATTTCAATAAGAAATGACACAACCATCAAGATAAGAAGAAACAAAACATCAACTCAGTTGTGTCATTAGCAAGTTAATCAAGGTTGAGTGATGCCAAAATATAAAGTTAGGTAACGCTCTACAAGAATTTTTATAAACATATGAATTAAGATAAACAGTAGAGAAATGCATCAGATTCGTCATGCCATGTGAATTTGGTGCAATGTCCTTGATTATTGACATTGCGTACATTAGTATTGTCTGTATTGATAAATCTCAGTACAGACCTTCAAGTGCATGCAGGCTTTTTGCTACATGACACCATAAATATGTCTAAACTAAGAATTGCATTATTACCATGTTTTTATCATAGATTTTCATTTCTTCAACTTCTATAAATCTGCATATGCAATATCAGTTCTATTACTATGGCAATTGAAACAGAATGTAATCAGAGTGAAAGAGAATGCAATCAAAGTAATTAAACGGCACACGTCTCATAAAAGGGAATAGGTATGAATACAACTCCTAATATTATACAGTAGATCTTAGACATTGAAAAGCTCTGAATCCACCTAGAACTTCATAGGCAAAACCAATATATATTGGACATGTGACAATAATGAAGAGGTGCGCAAAAATCCTGATCATTAATGAAATTAGATGGAATTATGCATGTTTACTCCTGCTAATTAATTGGAACATTATCTATTCTGTGTAATAGACTAATAGTAACTATTATCACTGCTTTTTATTAGTCACTAACAATACGTATCTTACTAATATCACTTACTCTGACGCTTGTCATTGATTTGCTGTTTACACCGCACAACTATGATTTTGCTACTGAGTAAAAGTGATTTATACTAAATTGAACTCGATGATTTGAAATATGAACTCTGAAATTGCCTGACACATCTAGATTTTAACGCCTTCATGACATATTGGTACGTCCAAGGTCGTCTCCCTAACTTTGATGTGGGACCACACGCTGAGCCCACATCATTCCCTGCACATGACAGCTGATCAGATCATGTGCCTCTAAGGGGTACTTTGCACGTTGCGACATCGCAAGCTGATGGTAGCGATGCCGAGCGCGATAGTCCCCGTCGCAGCTGCGATATCTTGTGATAGCTGCCGTAGCGAAAATTATCGCTACGGCAGCTTCACATGCACTTACCTACCCTGCGACGTCGCTCTGGCCGGCGAACCGCCTCCTTCCTAAGCGTGCGGGTTGTGCGGGGTCACAGCAACGTCACACGGCAGGTGGCCAATAGAAGCAGGGGGGCGGAGATGAGCTGGACGTAAACATCCCGCCCACCTCCTTCATTCCTCATTGCCGCCGGGACGCAGGTAAGGAGATGTTCCTCACTCCTGCGGCTTCACACACAGCGATGTGTGCCGCAGGAACAAGGAACAACATCGTAACATTAGTCCTTCCGAAATTATGCAAATGACCGATGCTACACCGATCATACGATTTCGACACTTTTGCGCTCGTTAATCGTAGTAAAAAGGATTCACATACTCCGATGTAGACAGCGACGCCAGATGTGCGTCACTTTCGATTTGACCCCACCGACATCGCACCTGCGATGTCGTAGTGTGCAGAGTACCCCTAACAGTCGCTGGTGGATCGGACGTCGGCCCATGGTTGTTTAACCAGTTAAATCCAGCTGTCAATCTTTGACAGCGGGATTTAACACGTGCCAGCAGGGAGTGCGCCATTCCCCACTCTCATTGGCGACCCCATGATGTGACTGCAGGGTGCCGATCGGTATGTCGTGACAACCAGTGGTCAGCTGATAAACCCTGTGTCTGTCATGAATCTAATATATAAAGCTGAGTTTATGTCTGTATGTGTGTATGTCCGCTAAAGGAATCCGCACCGTCGCATTTACAATCATGAAATTTTGCACAGACACTCCATGTGACTCAGGGAACGTCATAGACTATGTTTCGGCGGGAAAATTTAACCCCACGCTTTACAACTACTCTCCAAAAATCCTGCTTCCATTAAACTGAATGGAGCTGGGAGCTGCAGGCTATTAATAGCAACTGTCAGTGGTTGCTATAGGAACAAAATAAACTGTTAGTATAAGAAGCTTATGTGTGAGGTAATAAGATGTCGGTGGGGAGACGGATAGAGAGAGACAGCCGGGCAAAGAGACAGCCGGGCAAAGAGACAGACCTGGAAAAGAGTCAGCCGGAGAAAGAGACAGAAAGACACATACATAGAGATAGAGAGAGACAGATGGATACAGAGATTGAGACAGATAAACTGATACAAATACAGACAGAGATAGAAACAGACAGACGGAGACATAGACACAGACAGACAAGGAAAGAGACAGACAGAGAGACAGTTACTATCCCGGGCCACGCCCGGGTACTACAGCTAGTAGTAAATACAATCAAAAGTATGAAAAAAATAGTTTTAAAAATGTGAAAAAAACTCAAAAGTTCAAATCACCACCCCCCTTTTGCCGCATTGAAAATAAAACAATGTAAAAAAACACATATTTAGTATCGCTTTGTTCAAAAATGTCCAATCTACCAAAATATATAATAAATTTATCCGATCGGGAAATAGCATAACAGAAAAAAGTTTAAAACGCCACCAGAATCACAATTTTTGGGCAGCGGCAAAATTACAATAAAATGCAATAAGAGGCGATAAAAAAATCACTACCCACAAATGGTATCAGTAAAAATGGACGGCAGCCTAGGGCGCAAAAAGTGAGTCATCATCACCCAGCCCCAGATGCCAAAAAATTAAAATAGTGACAAAAGTCCAAATTTTTTTTTTTTCTTCAAACTTTTGAATTGTTTTTACCAATTAAATAATGAAAAAACTATACATTTTTGATATCTATGAATTTGCACTGACCTGGAGAATCATACTACCAGGTCAGTTCTACCATATGATGAACATGATAAATGAAAAAAAATAAAAAAAATTGTGGAATTAACTTTTTTTTTGCAATTTCACCGCACTTTTATTATTATTACTATTAGGGTACGCTCACACGAGCGTGAAAATCGGACGAGTGCAATGCGAGAAATTCTCGCATTGCACTCTGACCAATGTTAGGCAATGAGGGCGAGCTGTTGGTCAGCTTTTCTCGCATCCAGATTCTGGATGCGAGAAAAGCGGCAGCATGCTGCGATTGTCTGCGAGAGCCGTATCCCTCGCACCCATTCAAGTGAATGGATGCGAGAGATACATCGGACTGCACTCGGATGTTATCCCAGTGCAGTGCGATCAACGCACAGGCTGACAGTGGAGGAGATGGGGGGATTAACCCCTACCTCTCCTCCGCAGCGCCTGCACTCAGCTTCACAGTTGTGACCCGATCGCAAGATCGGGTTACAGTCGCATGACACCCGGCTCACGCTCACAGCAGAGCCTGAGTCGGGGGACATTAGCATATCGCATCCGATGCTCTCGCATCGGATGCCATACGCTCGTGTGAGTCCAGCCTTATTATTATTATAGCGCCATTTATTCCATGGCACTTTACATGTGGAAAGGGGTACACATAGTAGGGACAAGTACAAAAATCATAAACAAAACAAGGCACAGACTGGGACAGGAGGAGAGAGGACCCTGCCCACTTGGAATTTTTTTTCTCGTTTTCTACTGGTAGTATGCTGTATGGTAAAATGAATGGTTTGAATCAAAAGTACATCTCATTCTGGAAAAAAACAAACCCTCATATGGCTATGTTGACAGAAAAAATCGAAATGTTATGGCTCTTGGAAGAAGGGGAGGAAAAAATTTAAAAAAAAAACAGAAAATAGCAGTGTGGTGAAGGAGTTAACTTGTACATGCAAAGCCTATTCATTTATAATATTAATGCATTATAAATTGGAAATATTCCAACTGACCTGTCCAGACGCGCTTAGACAGGTCTATCGGCTGATGTCAGCAGTAAGTATACAGTCTGTCCACCCATATCCTGTCCACCGCCATTAACTTGAGAACAGCGGCAGCTATAGGCAGAAAAGTGGTGTCTAGGTATAGTAAAGTAGCTATGCGCTACGCAGTGAAACCACTTATAGCGCCAACTGGTGGAAAACAACGGAGTTAGCATTTTTATCTCGAAAACGAAACAAGAAACAGAAAAAAAGTGAATTACAAAGTTGTAGGGCATCACCAATTCAATGCGAATCGACAACTTGCATACAGAAAAGCTATGATTAGAATGTTCAAAACGCGCATACGTATGGTCGCGATCTCTAAAACGGAGACGTTGCGAGACGCGGACTAATGGAGCACTTAACCGTCACTAAGCTCACAAATGGGAATCGTGACCAAGGGGGATGGAGAGGAAAGACATGTTCCCCCAATAATTACAACGGATGGGAAATTAAAACGGTTGACTTACATGAATTGGCCAAAAATCATAAAACAACAACAAAATATTAGTGACAAACAATAATGAGCACAAGTCGACGCTTTACTCAATGCATATCTTGCTGCATGTTGTGCAATATGGTAGGTGACACGTTTGCACAAGCATCTGTGATACGTCGTCGAAGGTCCTGCAATGTTGGTTGGGTTTTCGCATACACCTGCTGTTTGATGTAACCCCACAGAAAGAAGTCCAATGGAGTCAGGTCAGGTGAGCGTGGAGGCCACTCTACGTAGCCACCATACCCAATGACATGTAGGAAGGTCTCCATGAGGTATCACTTCAGATCTGTAGCCTTGTGCAGAGGGGCGCCGTCATGTTGGAACCATGCATCTTGGAGTTGAAGCAATGGCAAGTCATAAACAAAATTGGTTATCACATCCGGCAGGAGGTTCAAGTAACGTGCTCCCGTTAACATGCCCTCGTAAAATATGGGACCGATTAGCCTGTCATTCTAAATCCCGGACCACACATTAACTGACCAGCGTACTTGATGTCGGACTTGGACGGACTTGGACGGTTCTCAAGTTAATGGCGGTGGACAGGATATGGGTGGACACACTGTATAAGACAAGCTGGACAGAGTTTGATAACGTTATCTGTTATAGTGCGATCAGTTTTGAAACTTAAGATGGCTAGACGCCAATGTGTTCACATGTGATAACTTCTGCTACATATGTGGGACATATACTGCTTATGATCAGCACAAGAATCTGACAAAGCAAGTTTGTATTGTCTACAAGTAATACTTTGTCAAACTGGAGATCATGAGAAAAGCTGCGCATGTCATGTTTTTTAGACTATTTGTTACTCTAGGCTAACGCATTGGTTGAATGGTAAAAGGAATGGCTTTTCCAGTGTTGATGGTTTGGCATGAGCAGAAAAATCATCATTCAGACTGATATTTTTGCATCACTAAAAACTCTGAATATTCAAAGAGAAACAATTTGCAAATCGTGTATCCTTCCTGACTGTGTCTGCTCTTAAACTAGCACCACATGATGTGGAGAACCAGTGTCTGCCCCTCCTGCAGCAGGAACTGCAATAGAAACTGACAATTCAGATGCTAATGAAGGAGAAGATGTTGATTGGCATGATGTATTTCCTGATCCAGAACAACCGGAGGGTCAGCCGCACTTACTGAACAAATCAGATTTAGATGATTTGGTAAAAGATTTGCCATTATCTCAAGAAAAGTCAGAACTGCTAGGTGCTAGGGTCCAGAAATGGAATTTGCTACAACATTGCACCATAACTTCACACTTTTGTCATCGAAACGCCAAGTTAGCCACATACTGTGCAATGGAAACTGATATCCATTTCTGTACTGATGTAAATAGTCTTATGATGGTGTTAGATAGTACACATGTTCCCGATGAATGGAGGTTATTCATAGACTCTAGCAAAACACGTTTGAAAGCTGTCTTCTTGTACAATGGTAACGAAAAACCACATGTTCCATTGGCAGATGCAGTTGGAATGAAAGAGACCCATGCTCCTAGGAAGCTAATTTTGAAAATTATCAAATACTCAGAACACAATTGGAAAAGTTGTGCTGACATGAAAGTGGTAGCACTGCTGCTTGGCCTACACATAGGATACACGTAGCACTTCTGGCTATGGAACAGTCATGGTGTCAGAAATCTTTACAAAATGAAACAGTGGCCTCTCAGAGTCGAGCACACAGTTAATAGGTACAATGTACAACAAAAATCACTGGTCGATCCACTTCAAGTTTATCTTCCATCACTTCACATTAAATTTGGTTTAATAAATAATTTGTAGTTGCAATTGGTCGTGATGGAAATGGATTTCAGTATTTGAAATTGAAGTTTAGCTGAAAAGTGAGGCTGCAATAAAGGCCAGGATTTTTATTGGCTCCGAAATCAACAAGCTAACGCATGATGACACATTCTGAACAAAACTCAACCCTCTGAAATTTGCAACTTGGGATACATTTTGTCTAGTAGTGCACACCTTCCTAGGGAACAAATGAGCTGAAAACTGCTGACCTTGTAGACAACATGCTTAAAGCGCATGATCAACTTGTCTGCCGAATGTCAGTAAAAATGCATTTCTTACATTCTCATCTTGACTTTTTCCACTCAGTTTGGAACACCTAAGTGACAATCATGGAGAGAGGTTCTATAGATATTTCTACAATAGAGAATAGAAATAATGGCCGCAGGAATCCCAACATGATGGGGGACTACTGCTGGTCTTTGCAACGGGTAACTATGGCCACTCATAAGTGCAAAAGCAGATGTCTGAAGTACTGGCCTTGCTCAAGTAAGACTTTCAAACTGGAATACAAGACTTTTTAAAATGTTGTTATTCCATTACATTTTCATATATTGTTTACTACAAAAATTTTGATGTAGATCAGGTAATTATTGGAGTAAAACTCGTTCTGTACAAAATTGAATCTGGGCTGAAAGTATATCCCGGTACACTTCAGAATTCATCCGGCTACTCTTGTCTGCTGTTATGTCATCAATAAACACAAGTGACCCAGTGCCATTGAAAGCCATGCATGCCCATGCCATCACGTTGCCTCCACCATGTTTTATAGAGGATGTGGTATGCCTTGGATCATGTGCCGTTCCCTTTCTTCTCCAAACTTTTTTCTTCCCATCATTCTGGTACAGGTTGATCTTTGTCTCATCTGTCCATAGAATACTTTTCCAGAACTGAGCTGGCTTCATGAGGTGTTTTTCAGCAAATTTAACTCTGGCCTGTCTATTTTTGGAATTGATGAATGGTTTGCATCTAGATGTGAACCCTTTGTATTTACTTTCATGGAGTCTTCTCTTTACTGTTGACTTAGAGACAGATACACCTACTTCACTGAGAGTGTTCTGGACTTCAGTTGATGTTGTGAACGGGTTCTTCTTCACCAAAGAAAGTATGCGGCGATCATCCACCACTGTTGTCATCTGTGGATGCCCAGGCCATTTTGAGTTCCCAAGCTCACCAGTCAATTCCTTTTTTCTCAGAATGTACCCGACTGTTGATTTTGCTACTCCAAGCATGTCTGCTATCTCTCTGATGGATCTTTTCTTTTTTTTCAGCCTCAGGATGTTCTGCTTCACCTCAATTGAGAGTTCCTTAGACCGCATGTTGTCTGGTCACAGCAACAGCTTCCAAATGCAAAACCACACACCTGTAATCAACCCCAGACCTTTTAACTACTTCATTGATTACAGGTTAACGAGGGAGACGCCTTCAGAGTTAATTGCAGCCCTTAGAGTCCATTGTCCAATTACTTTTGGTCCCTTGAAAAAGAGGAGGCTATGCATTACAGAGCTATGATTCCTAAACCCTTTCTCCGATTTGGATGTGAAAACTCTCATATTGCAGCTGGGAGTGTGCACTTTCAGCCCATATTATATATATAATTGTATTTCTGAACATGTTTTTGTAAAGAACTAAAATAACAAAACTTGTGTCACTGTCCAAATATTTTTGGACCTAACTGTACTCCAAAAAATACATTAACTGGCAAAGATTTGATAACAGTCAAATGTGAAGCAACAAGGAACCCATTATGCCCCAAAGCTGTCATATTTCAGAATTGCATTCTCCCTGGAGTGCTAAGAAGTACAAGGTGTACAGTTCTTAGAGACATGGCCAAGTTAAGGGAAACTGAAACCCGACCACCACTGAACAAAACGCATAAGTACAAACATCAAGGCTGGGTCAAGAAATATCTGAAGTTGAATTTTTTCAAAGATTTTAAGGACTGGTAAGATGAAAGTGACTCTTGACGAACCAGATGGATGGGCCCTTGGCTGGATTATTGAAAGCATGGAGCTCCACTTCGACTCCAGCATTGACAGTATTATCAAAGATGAGCTAGTTGGACCTCTTTGTGTTGAAGATGGATTAAAAATCAACTCCCAAACCTGCTGCCAGTTTGTAGAGTACACTTTCTTCAAGCAATGGTACAGGAAAAAGTCTGAATTTTTCAAGAAAACCGTGATTTTTATGCAGAACAATTTTCCACCTCGTGTATCAAAGTACTCCACTGCTTGGCTGCCAATATAAACCTTAAAGATGATAGAATGAGGATATGGTCCCCTTCCTCACCTGACCTAAACACTACTGAGAATTTGTGGGCCCTACCTAATGCAGAGGATTTTTAATAAGAGGTAAATACCGTAGCAATGTAGGTTCTTTTTACAATCACTGCAGTTTTACCCATTAATGAAGATGTGCCAACTAGTGATGAGCGAGTACTAAAAAGCTCGGGTGCTCGAAGCTCGGGCCGAGCATCCCAAGATACTCGTGTACTCGGGCCGAGCAACGAGCCCAATGTTATCCTATGGGAGACCCGAGTATTTTTGTGAAATGACCCCCCGGCAGCATGGAGAAACCCTAAAAATGGCACAAAAGTCTCAGAAGAGTGCTCAAATGACATGGCAACAGCATGGGGAAGACCCCTTGAAGCATTTATCACTGAAAAGTCACAGCTGTGAACAATTTTGTCCGCGTTTCACGCCATTTTTACGGACTCACCAGAAAACCTTCCAAAATGACCCCAAAATGATTTTTCATGGCAGAAATGTTAAGGGCACATACGCAATAGTGAGATAGAGCTGGTGTATGTTACTTTTTGAGATTAATACATGAAAGATTTTACGTGAAAACATTGTGTGGCACTCCGATGTCCCTGAGAAGAGACGTACATGAAGGCCTCTTGAGTCTAATGTGCCCATTTTGAGGAAGTGAGTCTTTGTAGTATTTTCCTTTGCCAGGGCAGTCCAAAATTGTGAGGTTCACCAATGCCCCTGCATACAGACGTGCATGAGGGCCTGTAAACCTGAAGTGCCCATTGGAAGGAAGTGGGTCTATTGTAGTATAGCCCTTAGGCAGGGCAGCCAAAAATTGGGAGGCTCCACGTTGTCCCTGGATAGAGACGTGCATGAGGGCCTGTAAACCTGAAGTGCCCATTGGAAGGAAGTGGGTGCATTATAGTATAGCCCTTAGGCAGGGCAGCCAAAAATTGGGAGGCTCCACGTTGTCCCTGGATAGAGACGTGCATGAGGGCCTGTAAACCTGAAGTGCCCATTGGAAGGAAGTGGGTCTATTGTAGTATAGCCCTTAGGCAGGGCAGCCAAAAATTGGGAGGCTCCACGTTGTCCCTGGATAGAGACGTGCATGAGGGCCTGTAAACCTGAAGTGCCCATTGGAAGGAAGTGGGTCTATTGTAGTATAGCCCTTAGGCAGGGCAGCCAAAAATTGGGAGGCTCCACGTTGTCCCTGGATAGAGACGTGCATGAGGGCCTGTAAACCTGAAGTGCCCATTGGAAGGAAGTGGGTCTATTGTAGTATAGCCCTTAGGCAGGGCAGCCAAAAATTGGGAGGCTCCACGTTGTCCCTGGATAGAGACGTGCATGAGGGCCTGTAAACCTGAAGTGCCCATTGGAAGGAAGTGGGTCTATTGTAGTATAGCCCTTAGGCAGGGCAGCCAAAAATTGGGAGGCTCCACGTTGTCCCTGGATAGAGACGTGCATGAGGGCCTGTAAACCTGAAGTGCCCATTGGAAGGAAGTGGGTCTATTGTAGTATAGCCCTTAGGCAGGGCAGCCAAAAATTGGGAGGCTCCACGTTGTCCCTGGATAGAGACGTGCATGAGGGCCTGTAAACCTGAAGTGCCCATTGGAAGGAAGTGGGTGTATTGTAGTATAGCCCTTAGGCAGGGCAGCCAAAAATTGGGAGGCTCCACGTTGTCCCTGGATAGAGACCTGTTAGGTTCTTAGAGCCTCCGTGCTTGCATTTAAAAACCGCACGTGTGTGCCTGTTGGTGGCAGCTTTTCGCTGCATTTGTGTGAGTTTTGCAAAAACTTGGATATAACGCACAAGTCTAGTGAATAATACACATCAGCACAGCATTGCAAAATGCGCAAGGGCGTTGTCAACGAACAAGGAAGTGGACGTGATGGTGGTGCAGGCAGAGACCGAGGTTGTGTGCAAGCTCTAATTTCGCCACAACAAAGGGCCACATCTAGTCGCTCGCACGTCCTGTCCCAAATTCTTGGGGACCGCAGCAGTACACCGCTCTTGAACCAAGACCAGTGTCAACAGGTTGTTAGTTGGATAGCGGATAATGCTTCTAGTCAGATTGGCACCACCACAAACACTCTGTCTTCCACACGGTCAAGTGTCAGTAGCCGTGATACTGCACCGCACATTTCAGAACCTGATCCTCCTTCCTACCACCAGGCCGAGTACACGTCCACGGACATTACTGATCCCACACTTGTACACTCGGAAGAGCTGTTCGTTCACGTTTCCATTCACAAATTCTGGCCTCTCGCCAGCTCCTGTTGAAGTGGGCCATGACGAGATTGTATGTACAGATGCCCAAATATTTGAGCAGCCACATTCTCACGAAGTTGGCAACGTGTCTCAACAAGGGGTGGACGATGATGAGACACAATTGTCAGGAAGTCAGGAGGAGGAGCAGGGTGCGGAAGAGGAAGACGACGTGGTGGATGATCCAGTAACTGACCCAACTTGGCAGGAGGATATGCAGAGCGAGGACAGCAGTGCACAGGGGGAGGGAGGCGTAGCATCCCAACAGGCAGTAAGAAGCAGAGTGGTGGCCCCAGGCAGACGTCAGGCAACTGTTCCCCGGAACAACACGACACAAGGTGCCTGTACAAATGTTAGGTCTTCCCGAGTCTGGCTGTAATACTATTGTATGTATTGAGGATTTCGATTGCGTTAGGGCAATGACAACCAGAGACGAGTTCTTGGTGCAAGACGTTTATAATATGCAACCAGCAAATATGTACATAAACGGAACAAAAACACAGTAGAACATAAATACAGGAAATACCTTCCAGGGACGGAGCGAAAGGGAATTCCCGGGACCGCGCACCGGACTCCCCCAGGGAGACCACCAAGAGCGAACCCCTATACAGGGACTGTCTGGCAATCACCCCAGAAGCCCTAAATGCGCAGCAGCCGGGACACAAAAGGGCAATAGGTAAGTCCAAAAATGTCCGTACGTGATGTGAGTCCAGAGTGGTATTAAACGGAAGGAACCGGGCAGAAGTGCCGACCAAAGACGGCAAACGGAGTCCGGGCACAGCTAGATGATACCAGATGAAGTCCAGAGTCGGTGTCGGTTGTTTTCCAAGAGGATCCGAATAACAATCAGGAACCAAAAGCAGCAGGGCAGGAGCACACAGGAAGCAGTATACTCAGGCACTGGACTAAGCTTTAGGGGCGGCTTTTAAACAGATGGACAGGAAGTAGGGCAACAGAACAGAAAACTCCATGTTAACAAAGGGCAAGCTCTTTCAAAAGAAAACTGGAAAACCCGGAACTCTGACACTGGCAGTTTTTTAAGTTGGCTCCAGATGATTCTAAAAAGGCCATTTGCAACACCTGCCATGCCAGCATCAGCAGGGGTACCAAAACTAGCAGCCTGACCACCACCAGCATGATCAGGCACATGTCAGCCAAGCACCCGACTTTGTGGGAAGTACAACAGAGTCGAGGAGCAGTGCTTGCTGATGTCACTGCTACATCTTCGCTGGTTGTGCATGCGAGCCAATCCCCTGTCCATGCTGCCTGAGAACAAGCCTCCTCCACTCCTGCACCTGCAGTTGCCTACGCAGAAAGAACACCATCATCAAGCACGTCCTTGTCCCAGCGCAGCGTTCAGTTATCCATTCAGCAAACCTTTGAACGCAGGCGCAAATACACTGCCAACACCCCACATGCCACAGTTCTAAATGCTAACATTTCGCGACTGCTTGCGCTGGAAATGTTGCCTTTTAGGCTGGTTGAGACAGAAGCATTCCGCGACATGATGGTGGCAGCTGTCCCACGTTACTCGGTCCACAGCCACCACTATTTCTCCCGGTGTGCCGTCCCCGCATTGCATAACCACCACGTGTCACAAAACATCACACGTGCCCTGAACAACGCTGTTTCAGCCAAAGTCCACCTAACCACAGACACGTGGACAAGTGCATGTGGGCAAGGCCGCTACATCTCGTTGACGTCACACTGGGTTAATATTATGCAAGCTGGGACCCAGTCTGAGCGAGGGACGGAACACGTCCTTCACACACCAAGTTTTGCAGGCCCTACCTCAGTCAGGGTTTCACACACACTCTACAGCTCCGGAATGTCATGCTCCTCAGCCTCCTCCTCCTCCTGCGCATCCTCATCCACTTTACCCTCCACACCAGTCCCAAGCTGGAAGTGTCGCGGGCGGAGGAGGGGACGGTGCGCTCTCCCACTGCTCGGGTCCGGCTGACGCTGCTCTACGGCTGCTGCTATCGCTCGTTGGCTCGAGCGATGGCCGGATCCCGGGGACTCGAGCGGCGCTACTCGCCCGTGAGTGAAAAGGGGTGGTTTGGGTTTTGGGGATATTGTCCGTGACGCCACCCACGGTTGTGGTGATTGTGTGGACACCACCGCTGCTCTGGACGGGGATCCCGGGAGCCTGTGACAGGGAGCAGCTTTGTTGTTATTTCTCCCCTCCGTAGGTAGGGGGGTTGGTTGTCCCGGGGCCTGGTGATGGGGTAGAGATGGATGACAGGCGGGTTGCGGGGCCTGATGAGGTGCAGGGTCGCAGGGGCAGCGCTGTGCCGCACGGCATGGAGGTACTCACTCAGCCCAATGATGATGACACAGTTCACGGTAAAACAAGTGGCTGGATGGACGGGTCACTCGGACGGCTGCGGTTGTTCCTCCCTGCAGGTTAGTGATGACTGTCTCTCCCTGCACCTAAGTTAAGTGTTGGTAGTGATGGTTTCCCAACGGTAACCCGCTCCCCGACCTGGATATGGGCCGGAGGAGCCCCTTTTGCCCACAGGCGCTGGCCCTGGGAGACGGTTGCCCTTGGCGGTGGCGGTGTCTCCCCTTCACGGTTGTACGGTTGCCTTCTATCTGGACTTGGCTGTTTGGAAACCCTGAGGTTCCCTTCACTAACGGATTTGGCAAATTCACGGCGACACCAAGCCTTGCCGGGATCCGAAAGTCCTCTGCCAATGGTGCTGGCTTCTCTTTGTATACCGGTCCGGTACGGCCGGGTCACCACCCGTCCACGGTCCTTACGGCAGACTCCAATCGGCCTCAACTGCAGACGGTCACCACATCCTGCCAACCTTGCTGTCCTGTCCGGTCCACACACCCGGACCAACTTCAGGCTCTTTGCTGTCACTTTTCTCCTCTCTACTACTTTCCTCCTTCCACTTCCTTAGCTTAACTCTCACTGCCTGTGTTTTCCCTCCTCCTCGGTGGGTGGAGACCAACCGCCTGGCTCCACACCCTGGTGTGGACAACAGCTCTGGGGAAGGCAACTAGGATTTTGTGTTTTGACTATGATATGCCTGCAGGGAGTGTGGGGTGTTTAAGTGTTGTGCTCTGTGGCCCCTGGCTTGTCCAGGGCGACACAGAAGCACTGCAGCACTGCCTCGGCGAAGCGGCAACAGGCAGTGCTGAAGCTAATCTGCATAGGTGACAAACCCCACAATGCAGAAGAGGTGTGGACAGCTCTGAAACAGCAGGCAGATCACTGGCTCACAACTCTGAACCTAAAGCCAGGAAAGGTCGTGTGTGACAATGGCCGGAACCTGGTGGCGGCTTTGAGGCGAGGCCAGCTGACACATGTTCCATGCGTGGCCCATGTGCTCAACCTCGTGGTTCAGCGGTTTCTAAAGTCATACTCAGAGCTGTCTGATCTGCTGATAAAAGTTCGCCGCCTGTCTGCACATTTTCGAAAGTCACCTACTGCTTCAGCCGGCCTTGCCGGCTTAAGACGCCGTTTGCATCTTCCGGCACACAGACTGGTGTGTGATGTCCCCACGCTTTGGAATTCAACTCTGCACATGTTGGTCAGGATATGTGAGCAGAAGAGGGCAGTTGTTGAGTACCTGCATCACCTAAGCCGTCGGGAAATGGGTCAAACTCCACACATAACACCTGAGGAGTGGAGAGGGATGTCCGACCTATGCACCATCCGCCAAAACTTTGAGGACTCCACCAAGATGGTGAGCGGCGATGACGACATTATTAGCGTCACCATACCGCTTCTCTGCCTTCTAAAATGGTCTCTGCTCAAAAAACAACCATGATGCATTGCAGGCGGAGCGCGATGAGTTTGAGCAAGAAACAGTAGTGGGTGTGGGTGATGATAACACACAGCCCAGCCTCGTCTCATCACAACGTGCAGTGGAGGACTATGACGAGGAGGAGGATGAAGACATGGAGCAACTCTCTGGCCAAATTGAGGATATGACATGCAGTCATATCCTCGGTTCAGCGTGGCTGGCCAGAGGACAGGGTAGATGATGATGAGGAGGAGGAGGAGGAGGACAGCATGTTCAGTCATCGTGTTGGTCAGGATACTGAAGTGATGGCTGTTAAGAGTCTGGCACACATGGCTGACTTTATGGTAAGCTGCCTGTCTCGTGACCCTCGCGTTAAGAACATCTTGGCCGACAATCATTACTGGTTGGTAACACTGTTAGACCCACGCTAAAAGGACAACTTTATGTCTCTTATTCCCGAGGCGGAGAGGTCAGGCAAAATGCAGCAGTTCCAGAAGGCCATAGTCACGGAAGTAGGCAAAGCATTCCCCTCACAAAACGCTAGCGGCATAGGTCAGGAATCAGTGGACAACCAAGGCGTACAGCCGAGAGGGGCACAAGTCCAATCCGCCAGAGGTAGGGGAACAGTCTTTAAGATGTGGGACAGTTTTCTCAGCCCCTCACATACCACAGCCCCTGAGGTGAGGGGTAGTGCCACAAGAAATCCTAAGTTTGCCCAGATGCTCAAGGAGTACCTTGCAGATCAAACAACTGTACTCCGACATTCCTCTGTGCCTTACAATTAATGTGTATCCAAGCTGGACACGTGGCATGAATTGGCTCTCTACGCCTTGGAAGTCCTGGCCTGCCCTGCCGCTAGCGTTTTGTCAGAGCGTGTTTTTAGTGCCGCAGGTGGAATCATTACAGATAAACGCACCCGCCTGTCAACTGTAAATGCTGACAGGCTGACTCTGATCAAGATGAACAAGGGTTGGATTTGGCCAGACTTCACCACACACACCAACAGCAAATTACAGCGGAATTTAAAGTTTGTAACGGGAATTTGCCATGTACCTCCACTCACCCATGGTAACACACTTCTGGACTTTGGCTAATCGCTGGACTGCTCCTCCTTCTCCTCATGCGCCATCATGGTGACCATTACAATAGTTAAGCCGTTGTTTCAGGTATACCCCCAGTGGTAAATTTTTTCGCCCATTCTTTCTGAATGGGCATTACAACGACAGGAGACCCGCTCCTTTGCAATGGGAACAATGTTTTGAGGCCCTCATGCACATCTCTATCCAGGGACAATGTGGAGCCTCCCAATTTTTGGCTGCCCTGCCTAAGGGCTATACTACAATAGACCCACTTCCTTACAATGGGCACTTCATGTTTACAGGCCATCATGCACGTCTCTATCCAGGGACAATATGGAGCCTCCCAATTTTTGGCTGCCCTGCCTAAGGGCTATACTACAATAGACCCACTTCCTTACAATGGGCACTTCATGTTTACAGGCCATCATGCACGTCTCTATCCAGGGACAATATGGAGCCTGACGCTGCCACCGACTGCCACACACGTGCTGTTTTTAAATGCAAGCACGGACGCAATAAGAACCTAACTGGTTTTTAGGAGCGACAATTACTGAGAAGTCTGACACTATCAGACACTGCTGACTGACGTGTATTATACACTAGACTTGTGCGTTATATAATAGTTTGTGCAAAACGCGCACCTGTACCCTGCCACCGACTGCCACACACGTGCTGTTTTTAAATGCAAGCACGGACGCAATAAGAACCTAACTGGTTTTTAGGAGCGACAATTACTGAGAAGTCTGACACTATCAGACACTGCTGACTGACGTGTATTATACACTAGACTTGTGCGTTATATAATAGTTTGTGCAAAACGCGCACCTGTACCCTGCCACCGACTGCCACACACGTGCTGTTTTTAAATGCAAGCACGGACGCAATAAGAACCTAACTGGTTTTTAGGAGCGACAATTACTGAGAAGTCTGACACTATCAGACACTGCTGACTGACGTGTATTATACACTAGACTTGTGCGTTATATAATAGTTTGTGCAAAACGCGCACCTGTACGCTGCCACCGACTGCCACACACGTGCTGTTTTTAAATGCAAGCACGGACGCAATAAGAACCTAACTGGTTTTTAGGAGCGACAATTACTGAGAAGTCTGACACTATCAGACACTGCTGACTGACGTGTATTATACACTAGACTTGTGCGTTATATAATAGTTTGTGCAAAACGCGCACCTGTACCCTGCCACCGACTGCCACACACGTGCTGTTTTTAAATGCAAGCACGGACGCAATAAGAACCTAACTGGTTTTTAGGAGCGACAATTACTGAGAAGTCTGACACTATCAGACACTGCTGACTGACGTGTATTATACACTAGACTTGTGCGTTATATAATAGTTTGTGCAAAACGCGCACCTGTACCCTGCCACCGACTGCCACACACGTGCTGTTTTTAAATGCAAGCACGGACGCAATAAGAACCTAACTGGTTTTTAGGAGCGACAATTACTGAGAAGTCTGACACTATCAGACACTGCTGACTGACGTGTATTATACACTAGACTTGTGCGTTATATAATAGTTTGTGCAAAACGCGCACCTGTACCCTGCCACCGACTGCCACACACGTGCTGTTTTTAAATGCAAGCACGGACGCAATAAGAACCTAACTGGTTTTTAGGAGCGACAATTACTGAGAAGTCTGACACTATCAGACACTGCTGACTGACGTGTATTATACACTAGACTTGTGCGTTATATATAGTTTGTGCAAAACGCGCACCTGTACCCTGCCACCGACTGCCACACACGTGCTGTTTTTAAATGCAAGCACGGACGCAATAAGAACCTAACTGGTTTTTAGGAGCGACAATTACTGAGAAGTCTGACACTATCAGACACTGCTGACTGACGTGTATTATACACTAGACTTGTGCGTTATATAATAGTTTGTGCAAAACGCGCACCTGTACCCTGCCACCGACTGCCACACACGTGCTGTTTTTAAATGCAAGCACGGACGCAATAAGAACCTAACTGGTTTTTAGGAGCGACAATTACTGAGAAGTCTGACACTATCAGACACTGCTGACTGACGTGTATTATACACTAGACTTGTGCGTTATATAATAGTTTGTGCAAAACGCGCACCTGTACCCTGCCACCGACTGCCACACACGTGCTGTTTTTAAATGCAAGCACGGACGCAATAAGAACCTAACTGGTTTTTAGGAGCGACAATTACTGAGAAGTCTGACACTATCAGACACTGCTGACTGACGTGTATTATACACTAGACTTGTGCGTTATATAATAGTTTGTGCAAAACGCGCACCTGTACCCTGCCACCGACTGCCACACACGTGCTGTTTTTAAATGCAAGCACGGACGCAATAAGAACCTAACTGGTTTTTAGGAGCGACAATTACTGAGAAGTCTGACACTATCAGACACTGCTGACTGACGTGTATTATACACTAGACTTGTGCGTTATATAATAATTTGTGCAAAACGCGCACCTGTACGCTGCCACCGACTGCCACACACGTGCTGTTTTTAAATGCAAGCACGGACGCAATAAGAACCTAACTGGTTTTTAGGAGCGACAATTACTGAGAAGTCTGACACTATCTGGACTGTTTTACACTGTGTACACCAGCCCCAGATATGATGAAGGCTGGTATACGGTCACCACTAGGAATGGCTATATACCCTGCCTGCCTGCCTGTATACTGCTACAATAGTCCTGACAAGGACTCTTCTGGTCACTAGCCTGTATTCCGACCTGGCTATACCCTGCCTGTATATAGCAACAATAGTCCTGAGAAGGACTCTGCTACTGTACTCCGACCTGGCTATACCCTGCCTGCCTGTATACAACTAGAATAGTCCTGAGAAGGACTTCTGGTCACACTGTTTGCAGCCCTGCTCCGGAACTAACTATAAAGGGCCGCAAAGCTTTCCCTGAATCAGCGACACTCTCCCTGCACTCACTGTCTGGATAGCTGTGAGCAGAGCACAGCGCTCCGGCCGATATAAAGGCTCGGTCACGCTGTGCAGGCCGGCCAATCACTGCAATTCCACAACTAACAGGGCTGTGGCATTGCAGTGGTCTGCCAGCCAATCCCTGCATGAGGGCTGGCTCTCAAAAGAGCGCCAACATGCAGAAATGAAGACCACGAGTACAGCACGAGTATCGCGAGATTACTCGGTCCCCGCCGAGCAGCCCGAGTACAGCGATACTCGTGCGAGTACCGAGTAGTGACAAGCATGCTCGCTCATCACTAGTGCCAACCCCTTTAAAAGTTGACAAGTATATTGTATGAGATACGAGGCATATGGATACACAAATAAGGTCTAATTCACTTCTATAAATAGTACATTATAATAATGTGTGTTAAGTCTGTAGTGTTTCACACTCCTCTACACCTGAATAGTAGAACTTAGTTGGATTTTTCTAGTCTACTGCACAGTATTTCACTTAATAGAATAGGCATTTGTGTTCCAAAGCTTTTCTTCCTATTGTAATCAGGAGGACCCAGTATCAAATATTTTCTGCTTTATATCACTTGTCATTTTCCCTTCACTATACCTATCTCCTTTTGTGTATAAATTCATGGACCTTCAGATGTTGTACTAAAAGAAACCTGTCATGTTGAAAATGATATCTGATCTGCAGGCAGGGTGATATAAAGCAGGAGCAGCTGACAAAAATAATATACAATTTTGCGGGAAAAGATTTAGTAAAACTTGTATTTGATTCCTTGAAATCTCTGGTGTTTGTATACATATGCATATAGGTCCAGTGGGTGGTCCTGCTCAGTCTTCCTTGAATGACTTTGCATGCAGAGATAGCTGCAGACCACTGTGTAGGACCCCCCAGTGTACTCATATGCATACAGACAACAGGGATTTCAATGAATAAAATACAAGTTATACTGAATCTTTTACAACAAACCAATATATTATTCTGCTAGGTTTCTGTCACAAGGAGGCTTTTGCAAGTATTGCCGACTGTCATGGTGGTGTCAGCATCTGTGGAAACTCTAGAATCTTAGCACTCTGCCTTCTAACTTCTCTGATGTCTGTGATCAGTGCAGGGAGACTCAGGCGTAGACCCATAGACTTGTAGTTCATAGGCAGGCTAAAAAGAGTTAATCTCTGCTGATCTGCTTGTTAATCTTCTTTAGTCACATGCTATGGGAGAGCCAGTCATATTCTCTCCCTTCCTATATATGCTGGCTGGACACTTCGATTAGTGCCAGCTATAGCTTATCTATAGAGGTGATCTGATCAATACTTACTAGTGGTTGTAGTGCTTTATTGCTGTGAGCAGTTGTGGTGTTAACCCTTGTTGTCCTTTTGTTGCTACCTAACTTCTCTTGATTTTTTCCTTAATTTCTTACTGTTTGCTCCTGTGAGTTTGTAGTGTGTCTGTGTTTTGTTTTTTCCCTATCTCAATCTGTGTTGCTATCAGACTCCTGTCCCTTTCTTCCCAGGGGGGTAAAGATTAGCGCTTGTCGGGAGAATAACCGGGCACGGAACTCAGGCATCTCCACCATTAGGGGTGACCCTGAGGACAGGGATAGCCTAGAGTCCCCTGCAGTCACATCGTAACAATTTCACTTCTCTATTTGCTATATGCTGTCCACAGATCAGACTGCATGTACAATGGACAGGATTCCTTTACACCATGCCTCAAAAGTCTCCAAATCTTTTAGTTTGTCATTTTCTCTGTATTCTACCATTTAAAAGATATTAAAACTACTGTGGGCTCTCACTTTCTATGTTGACAACCTTAGTCTGGTAATTCAACCTGCCATAAGAATGAATACTTTATTTCTCTTCTCCCCTGTTCTTCCCATTGTCATGTCATGTCATTGTCACCCAAATGACAGACAACCCATCCCAAGTGCTAAAAGTACAAAGTGGTGAGCACAGCCTGTATAACATATATTCTTCTTCAGGGTCCCTTAGTTTTGCCCTCACATAATAGATTTATTTAACAATGCAATTATACCAGAATGATGGCAGAGTTGTACTAAACAAAATAACTGGTGTTCAACATCAATGACCATTTGCCATAACGTTTAAACAAAATCAACTTTTTTGTGGCAGGAAAGTGAAGTGGTGTTTTCATTTGTATTTGTTTTTATTTTACAAAAGAGCAATGAATAAATAACACTAGCTGAAAACTGGCAATGGTTAATAGTGACATTTTTTTCATGAATGCATCCACTAACAATGTTCTCACAGTGAAGGATGCAACAATTGAAACTTTTGGTGATCCAGAGGTAACAACTAACAACATGTATGAGAAGCTTCTGGCAGGACAGTCATAAAAGTATGGTGTCCTGGATGGAATAGAAAGAGCCTGGCTGAGCAGATGTTACATAGTGATGCTGATTTGCTGCTCCAGTACAAAAATAGGAGGGTTCCAAAGTGATCCCAGAAATTGGACAGGTTCATTGACATTGAATGCCAAGTGCAGTGGAACACAGAGTTTTGCGCAAACGTCTCCTGTTATGGCAGCATTGGGCTCTGTTCACATTGCAGATACTGACACGCTGCCCGGTGGTTTCTCTAGTGTCTAGGATCAACACAGGCAGACTCGGGCGTCGACCTGCTGTGTGCTGATTCATAGGCAGGCTAGCAAAAGTGTTCATTCTTCTAGCGTTTTTGTCAACTTTTGTCACAAAAAAACGCATCAAAAACGCATGCTGTCAATTTGGTACGTTTTTGGTGCATTTTTCATGCGGTTTTGGTGCATTTTTGGTGCATTTTTGGTGCATTTAACAAAAATGTTTCAAAAACGCACCAAAAACGCACCTACATTACAAGCGTTTTTTTTTTTAACATTTCCAGGCTCTCTCTGACAAGGTGCAGTTTTGGGTGCAGTTTTGGTTGCAGTTTTGGTTGCAGTTTGTGTGCAGAAAAAACTGCAGCGTGCGCATGTAGCCTTAATCTCTTCTAATCTGCTTGTTAGGTTCCTTTGATCACATGTGGTGGGGAAGCCAATCACATCTGCTCTCCTTCTATTTAAGCTAGATGAAATCTTCTACCTATGCCAGCTATAGTTTCTATGTTGGTCTGGGTGGTGTGGCGTCCCAGATGCTCTGGTGAAAATTGTGCTATTTTCTTGTTGCAGTTCTGGAAGTTTAGTCGTTATTTTGTAGCTTCCTTCCAACTCATATGTTTCCTCCTGCATCTCATATTGTTTTTACCTATGGGAGTACGCGCTGTGTGACAGAGTTTTGGTTTTCCTTTAGTTTTCCTTTGTCTGTCTATACTATATCTGTGATTTTCATTACACTCCTGTCCCATCCCTCCCTGGATGGAGGGGGAGGGTGAATGAGATCAGGATTGGTATGTAGCAGGGCCAGGAAAGAGACTTTGGCATTCTCAGCATTAGGGGTATCCCTGAGAATAGGAATAGCATAGGGCCCCCTATCTTGAGGGAGAGTTTAGGGGCCCAGGTTCCCTGCTATCCCAGAGTCACATCAATAGGCACCCGACCAGAATACTGATGGTCTAAGCAAAAGACCTTGTTCATAATGAATTACAAAGTCACCTGGAGCTCAGAGATAGGCAGATAATGACTGAAGTCTGCAGAGCTAGTGACTGTGTGGCTTCTGAGGAGATGTAGGAGTAGGTCACTATTTGGAATGAACATTAATTACTTGGACAACCTCATTTTAAATGCCCAAGTTCATCAAGTAAAATAGGAAAAAAGTATATTCCCCTCCTGTGCCAGCGTTGTTCCAGCAATGTAATCATAGGGTCCCCTGGCACTCCCATGATGTTGTGTCACTTCACCACTGCGGACAATCAGCAGTCACTGATAGGCTGTAGCTCATTAATATTTCACCAGAGTGGATACCTGCTCTGATGAAATAGTAAAGATTTCAGCTGGACATGGAGCAGACTGTATTTGAACTTGTATAGGTTGGAGAGGGTCCCTGTGGGCCTGTAGGACAGTAGTACAGTATCCACCCTCTGACAGATCAGTTTTTTAGCTTGTTTTCTGAACAGAATCCACAATGCTTAGTTGAAAATAAGTTTCTTTAAGGGGTAGCTTGTGGCGCCCTGGCCTAGCCAGGTCATCACAGATAACATACAAACACCCCACCCCCATTAGACAGGGACACCAGCCAAACAAAAATCCTTGTTGCCTCCCTTCAGTGTCTGATGTCCACAGCAGGTGGGGCGGAGCCAAGCGGTTGTCCCCACCCACCGAGGAGTTCACAGGCCTGGAGGCGGGAAAAGTGACAGAACAGTTGAGGAGTTTGAAGTGAGAGGAGCAAGCACTTGAGTGTCTGGGTTTGTGGCCCAGACACTGACAGCAAGGTTGGCAGACGGTGGTGGCCGTCTGCAGGAGTCGTGGAGCAACGCGGAACCGTAGGACCGGGGTCGGGCGACAGCCCGCCGGTACCGACCGGGGAGCGAAGTGAAGCCAGCACACACAGGCAGGGCCATCGGACCCCGACCAGGCTTGGAGCCGCCGACAATAGTCAGATCCGAATGTGACTGGAACCCCAGGGGTTTCGCAAAAGTCCCGATTGAAGGCAACAGCCCACACCGTGAGGGTATACAGCTACCGCCTAAGGCTAGAGACCCAAGGGCCAGCGCCTGCGGGTAAACGGGCTCCTCCGGTACCCATACACCGGGGAGCGGACTACCGTTGTGAATCCATAGTAGTCAGAAGGAGAACATCAAGGTGCAGGGAAAGACAGCCGCCATCACCTGTCCGGGGAGAAACACTGCAGCCGGCGGCGGGACCCGTCCATCCAGCCGTTTGGTTTACCAAGGACTTTGTACCTTTCTTGCTGAGTGAGTACACCCATGCCATCCGGCACCGCGCCGCGCTGTCCCTGCAACCCTGCACCTCGCCAACCCTGCCTCCCCGTCACAACATCACCGGGCCTCGGGACCACCGACCCCTACCCACGGAGGGGGAAAACAACATCCCAGCTGCTCCTTACCATCGCTCCCGGGATCCCCGTCATCAGCAGCGGTGGTGCCTATCTTCACCACGACCCGTGGGTGGCGTCACGGACTAAATCCGCCCAAACCAACCACCCCTTTCACTCACAGGCGACGAGCACCGCTCGAGTTCCCGGATCTGGCCCATCGCTCGAGCCACTGAGCAGCAGCAGCAGCCACAGCAGCGTTAGCGAGAGCGCAGCAGCGACGGCATCCTCCCCGCCCGCGACAAGCTCACTGTAGCTCGCTTCTGCATTGGAGAACAGTATCGCTGACGTTACAAACCCATAGACCTCTGAGGCATGGGCATAATCAGAAGGTATCTGGCACATGTCCTATTATAATGAACTCCTCCACCCCGAGTAAAATAAGAAAATCCAATAATTTGATATTTTCATGTTATGCAAGCTCTGCAGCCAATCAGTGGTAACTGATCGTCTGCTTGTCGCCAATAGTAAAATAGTAAAGGCTACAGCCATTCATCATCCCCTGATTGGCTGCAGCGCTCACTTGACCTACTTGACATTGATAGATATCTTGCACATGTCCTTTTCTAAGAACAGAATATGTGCAAAATACCTATCGATCATGTATATGTCTCGGCAGCTCTGTGGGGTTGTTACATCATTGGCACTTGTCACTTCCAGTGAGGATGTAACTCGGGACAACCCCTTTAATGACTCTATTTTAAGTACTTAGTCTAATCACATAGGAGCAAGAAGTTAAATATAACAGGCAACATTGTAACAATGGCTACAGATTTCAATGCACGCCATATCTTGGAAGAAATTTGTTTTATTCAACATTACTTTTTCTCTAATTACATTAATCTACTCCACAATCTGAATATAATCCTAACAGTGAAAAAAAATATTCTGTGACGAACTTATGATTCATTTCCCTTTCTTTTATGTGCATTCGAACTATAGAGATAAAATAAATGGACATTACTTTCAGTAGTTTCTGCCAGAAGTAGACCTTCTTAATTGGAAATGGATAAATCTAAGGTTACATAATTACTTCTCCATGGTAAAACTTGCTGATTTTCTAAGTGGAAGATAATATAAAATGCACTGTCACAGACACCTACTCTGATCTGACAAAGACCTTAGAGGATATGTATAAAAAATGTAACATGAAAGAAATAGATTAACATTGGTTCATCGTTAGAAATGACTGCAGGGTCAGTAATGGCCTGACCAAAATTATAAGCTTCCTTTTCTCTGAAAAGCTCTGGAGAAAACTCATTTAGCATAAATAAATGATCTTATATGTAATATAAAGATTGTTTCACTGAGCAAAGGATCCGTATTATGCATGGATAGAATTGGTCACTTTGAGGAATAATTAGAAATTCTTTTAAATCACGATTACACATGGGAGATACTGACAATACTTTGAGCTGAAGCAGAAGCAGGGCTATTTATCAAAGTCTACATCACTGATTCTCAGGGAAATGGCCTTAATGCAACCAATGGAGCTGAAATGGAAAATTTTAAGTTATTAGGGACGTTAAATGATTGTATTTGTGCAATAAATATTTTTAAATCGTTCTCCTAAATCAGATTTTTATATGTCCTGTGCAGCTACTTTTCCTCGATACCCAACATCAGTATGCTTTCAAGATTGATCAGGTCCATTGGCCTCTAAGGCAGTGTAAGCTGCTAATTAATAATCAGGAAACCACCATTATAGTACTAAGAGCTATAAAGTGGTAATGTGAGTAGCTGAACTATTAAGTAACAAGGTAGAGCACAGTGCTTTCCAGTGTAAAGGTTATCTTATGAAGAAAGCCCAAGTCTACATCTACTAACAGGGAAAATTGATGTTATAGAGGCAGTCCAGTGCAAAGACCCCACTCTGTGATTCAAAGAGCTGCTCTGTAAGGGCTGTTTTTTTTCTGGCATCCTCAAGAACATCTTAAAGGGAATCAACCAGCAGGATTTTCATATATAAAGTAAAACTAGTGCTATACTAGCACTAGAAGGCTGAATGTAAGCATACCTTTTGCTCAAAGATTGGAGGTTTTATTTCAGAAATATGTGCAAGTAAAGTTCCAGCAATGCTCTGCTATTTGATTGACAAATGCAACAGGAAGGGAATATGTGGGTCAGGTCTTGCTATCTATTCCGCCCCTGTCTGTCTGTCTTCACCGGAATTAATATCTATGACAGTGACAGGGGGACGAAGGCCAAGCAGGCAGACAGGGGCAGGAATAGATAGCAGGATCCGACCCACATATTCCATGCCTGTTGCATCTGTCAAGCAAATAGCAGTGCATTGCTGGAACTTTACTTGCACATATTTCTATACTAAAACATCCAATCTCTGAACAAAAGGTATGCTTACATTCAGCAGCCTAATACCAGTATAGCACTGGCTTTACTTTATTTATGAAAATCCTGCTGGTTGGTTCCCTTTAAACAAAACAACATTGAAATTCTAACAACAAGAATGAAAACTTGTTGAATTATGAAAATCACACGATTAACAGACATGTGATTGATATGCAAATGATGAAAAAATGGAAACAGAATTTTAAAAACATCTTGATTAATTCATTATTACGTATGAGAACCACATGCAGCTATAAATGTACTTGCACACCTTGGCTGCAATCAATGAGGTATTAATGGTTGTCTGAGACATTGAATGCACTTGGGGGAATAAATCATCAAAATCCGCTGCTGGCAGCTCTGTTTCTAATTGATAACCAATATGCCATATGTGCTTGATAGAAAACAAGCCTGGAGAGGCTACAAGCCATGGTAGCACGTTAAAGCCATGCCAGATTCTCATAGTAGCACCAGCAACATACGGCCTGGTGTTGTCATGCTGAAAAATGGCTCATGGGAGAAATGGGTGTTACACTAATTCAATGATCAAATAAATGTAACTCTGAGCTGGAATGAAGACTAGAGGGGTCAGGCTACACTATGCCACCCTAGACCAGAATGCAAAGACTTGGACTGATGTATCCCCTGGTCAAGGTATATTCATGGTGGGGTGCACATGGTCTTGTCAGAGGTGAAGAATAGTGTGTAGTGCTCTATTTTGTACAGCATGTGTAATTATACATCACAGACCAAGCCTTATGTGTCTAACACTGTCTACACAAACCATCATAAGGGTGTTTTCGCGACATTAGGCTTCGAGCCAGATGTCCAGCTACAGGTGTTCTATTAACTTCATGCCACCACTCTTAAAGGCTATCATGGTGCGGAGAAAGATTGAAATGTAGGCCTGAGTTACGCTTTTATCTTAGATGCAGTGTTAGCTAAAGAATAATTTGAAGACCATGTGAGCAACACCATGAAAGACCTCCACAAGGTGAAGTGAACTGGAGCTGTTTTTCAACAGGACAATTCCTTCTCTGAGCAATCTGCTGAGTCTAAACGTGCTACCAAGGCCTGCCTTCATTGTCTCCCATCGAGCATATCTGGTATATCTTTGATCGGCAATTAGCAACAGCGCATCTTGATAATTTGTATGTGCAGATGCATTCGGTGTGGCAGAACATTCCTAAGACAACCGTTAATAACGTTCTATGACTACTTTCTTGGTGTTGCAATTTCATTGTTGAGTATTGTATGTTAGGAGGATAGCCATATATTTCTGTGGCTTTTGCATGGGAATGCTTAGTTGGTCATGGTTTACTTTAGCAATATCAGCTGTTCTGGGAGTGGGACATCAGCTCATAGCCCCAGCGGACACATTTTGAAGAGGGGTTGTGACTGATGACAATGCATTTAATAAATGCTGGTTACAAGTGAAAAGGTTTTGGTACCGTGTTAGCCAGTTGAAAAATTATTGAATGTTTTCAGTGAGAGGAACAAAATTATAATCTTGTGATACTTTTTAATGGCTAACTAAAATAAAATAAAGTGATGTTACAAAGTAAGCTTTAGAGACATCTCAAGTCCCTTCATCAGGCATGATATGACAAAATATCTGAAGAAACACAAATATATGCACAAACAGAGCAGAGGGATGGCTAATAAAAGACATTTAAATAAACAAACACTGAGCTTAGAAAGTGAATCCTTAATTAGCTTTGATTAGTGGTGTGAGAGTTTTATTGTCCCAATATCCATGTAGGATCAGAGGTCTAGGTCTAAGTAGCTTTTTTAACTGACCCTAAGCAATAAGGTAGTGGTTGCTAAAAGGAGACAGCATGGATGACTACTGTTCTACAATCCCAAGAAAATGTGTATTTAGGGAAAGACTGGAAGATATATACTGTTTTCATTTCTATAGAATTTACAGAAACAGATAACTTGGCCTCTATTTCTATAGCCCTACCTCTTGTGGCCAGCGACTAGGTGAAGTTACTCCTATCTCAGCCATGAAAGACTGAGTTTGGAATAAACCTTTAAAAGCTATAAAGACATTATACAGAAACTGACATTGCCCTAATGGCACGCCTGACTGTTTCTCTGTATCTGTATATTTCTTATACAATGACATTATATTTTCTGAAACCAAAATAGCCTTTTTAGGAGATATTTGTGCTTAGGCTTAGGGATCGTCTCATTTGAATGATTAATTGATGGTTAATTGATGGTTTCCCAGCTAATGTTAATAGCAGTATAAGGTATTTGCATGGAAATGTCTCAAGTGAACCCATAATTTGATATAAAAAGCATTTTAGAGGAATGGCTCACCTGATCAGACGTATTCAAATCACTATAAACGTTACACTCAAATATTTGCATAATATTTTAGCAAAAGTTATACATGAAAGAGGTTGACAGACCTCCCTATTAGGGATGAATAGTCCCATGGATGTTTGGGTTCAGTGCGTTCGGTGGAACTGTAGTTCAAAGCTTGGTTCAGTACCTGAACTTGACCTTAGACTCCAAACCCCATAGAAGTCCATTGGCACCCAAACTTTGGTGCTGTAAAATGATCATAGCAAGGGTTAAGGAGCTTCAAAAAGAAGCAAAATGGTGGTAAGAGAAGGACAATTGCCCTGCCAACAAAATGTGTATAGGGAAATGACTTAAATGAGTTCTGTCACAATATTTATCATGGATAAAAAGGAAGTAAATTAATAAAATAAACATTTTAAGAGTGAACCCACAAAGCCTGTTTTCAAATTTCCCCCAGAGCCAAAATTTTACAAGTGCCCCCACAGAGTCAAAATTGCAAGATTGCCCCTACAGAGCCTGTTTTCAGAATTCCCTCACAGAGCTCATTTTCAGAGTTTCCCCACAGAGCCAAAATTTCAAGAGTTTTCCTACAGAGCCAATACTTTAGGAGTGCCTCTACGGAGCCCGTTTTCAAAGCTCCCCTATACAGCCACAATTTCAAGAGCTCCCCCACAGAGCCCGTTTTTAGAGTGCCCCAACAGAGCCAGAAGTTTAAGAGTGCCACTAGGGAGGCTTTTTTCAGAGTTCCCCCACAGAGTCTGTGTGATGGAGTGATATTGTGGGTTATGTACCATTTTCTGTGGGTTCATATTTTAGGCATGGTTCACTGTCCATTCTCTGTATTGCTTGTGTGTACATTGTATTGTCTGTAGGTAGTCAACCCTTGTAGTGTTTCTGCCCCTAGGTTTGGGAGAGTGGGGCCTGGGATCCAACAAAAACTATCTGCTTACCTGAAGAATTGCTCAGTCTGTTTGAGAACTTCAAGAGAAGCAGGACGAGTCATCCTCTGGGGCAGTAGCTATGGCTTCCCAGAGAGACCTGGACATTTATTCGCTTACTGGACTATATTCGTGTTTCTTTACTATTTTTACCCTCTGTATGGTGGATTATGTTATGGATTATTTGATTTGTTTGGAATAAATGTTCTTTGGATTGCTCATCCATCTCTCACTCACTGTTGATTGTGTGATATCAGAGAAGGACCCCGTCACAGCCTGTTTTCAGAGTTCCCCCACAGAGTCACATTTTAAGAGTTCCTCCACAGAGCCTGTTTTCAGTGTTCCCTCACAGAGCCAAAATTTAAAAAATTCCCCCACAGAGCCTGTTTTAGCGTTCCCCCATAGAGTAAACATTTAAAATGTTTCCCCACAGTTTCCCCAAAGAGCACACCTTTAAAATAACATAGAATGGGGGGGCGGAGCTAGCCGATGGCACACTGAGACGCTGTAAGAAGGAGCTCCCACATACCAGCGGTGAATTCTCACACTTCAAAGGCACTCACCGGGTCCAGGATCAGTAATGGCACGCAGGAGAGGACGGGGGACGAGTGTACAGACTCCAGAGGGGGAAGGTACAGATATCACCCGCTTTTTCGGGACCTCAGCCTCCCAGCCTGATACCTCTGCTCTCTCCAACATGGCGCCGGCAGACACTGAGGCAGGAGATAACGCTCAGCAAACATGCAGTGGAGCGACCTCACTGTCTCCTCACATAACAGCAGCCAGCTCAGCCATAAACATAGATAAGGCACAGCAGGACACTACAGAACGGAGTGTTGAAAACCCCCTGTCCCAGCCACAAAAGCGACTGCCAGATAAACTGCAGGCAGAGCAGGGCCCCAGCTCTGTGATACAGCAGACCCCAGCAGCCATGGGAAGCAGATCTGTGACACCCGGAGAGGAGCCTGTAATACCACAACAACAGCACACATCACCTAAAGAACAAAGACTCCCCACCTCCAACACCTCCACCCGCAGAAACAAGGGAGAGAAGAATAAATCAGACCAGACACAGGAGCAAGAAGAAGATTGGGATTGGAAAGCACATATCAGATCAATTCCAACCAGGCAGGAAATGGACTCTTTGCTGGGGAAACTGAGGGAATCCCATAAGCAAGACATGGCCTCTATACAATCAGAAATCAAACAGATTGGTCAGCGTGTAGCAGCTACAGAAGAGGTGCAGGAACAGGTATTTTCCCATATAGAATCACATCAACAAGTCCTATCAGAGCACACGGCCCAGATACAGGACATTCTGACCCACTTAGACGATATTGAAAACAGACATCGCCGTAATAACTTAAGAATTAGAGGTCTCACAGAAGCAGTGGCACCACCACAGCTGGATGAATGGGCACAAAAATTCTTTACCCGTCTCCTCCAACGCGACCCAGAACAACGCATAGAACTGGACCGCATCCACAGATCCCTAGGCCCCAAATCTCCTGATCCGGCCAGACCAAGAGATGTGATATGTCGGGTCCACTTCTATAAAGAAAAGGAGGCCATACTACAAAGATGCAGAGAGAAAGGAGCGGGTACATATAAAGGGACACCTCTGATTGTCCTACCAGACCTAGCACGGAGGACACTGCAACTACGCAAGGCCTTAAGACCACTACTCCAATCCCTCAAAGATAAGGATGTTCCATATCGCTGGGGATATCCGTTCCAACTCACAGCAAAGAAAAATGGGAAGTCGGCGGTCTTCCGGTCCTTGGGAGACCTCCCCAACTTCCTAGGGACTTTTGAACTGCCTATGATCAGCCTGCCAGATTGGCCAACCCCGGGGGGCCCTGCACCCTTACCACCAAGAGAGCACTGGCGACAAGTCCAGAAGAGAAGGGGTGGAGGATCCCCCCGTGATATACACCGCTGAATATCGCTGACCATCCAAAGAAAAGGACAAAAACTTCTTGGAAAACCAGGAGGCGAGATATAAATTGATTGTATTGGACTGCTTACCTGTTCATAGAGCGTCATGTATCAGTATCTTCTCTCCTCACGCTTACTTTCCTAGTCCCCCCCCCTTTTTTTTTTTCTTCTTTTCTTCTCTTTCCTTCTCTCTCTCCCTACTCCCCTCCACTCGCCCCCTCTCCCCTCCCCTTATACCTCTTCCTTCGTATCATTCCCACCTTGCGTCTTCCTCTTCACACACCTTCTATGAGCGCACTACTTCCTACAAACTAACTCTACTCAACCCATTTTCCCTCCCCAGCACACATACTTACAAAGGACACATGCCCTACACTAATTTCTACCTCCTTCCTCTCCCCCCCTCTTAGACATGCTCTCTACATACACCACTCCATACGCCTCCTACACTCCGTCCTCCCACTTCTCCCCACGTCCTCCCCCCTGGTCCTTTGCCCTACACCACTTCATATTTATTTATTTATTTTATTTATTTTTATTTTTTTTATTGTCTCACTCAATCTGTTGCTCCCCCTTTCATTCTTTACATCTGGATCTGATACTGAGCTCTGGTTTAATGGCATTTTATATTGAGTTGATAGCCTCGTGTTCTCCTCCCGATGTGCGATCCATACCCAAAACACACCAAGTAATTGGGGGTGTGGGGGAGGGGAATGGAAAAGTGATTAATCACTACTAGACTGTATACGTTGATTGTTATTCATATTACTTGTGGGCGTTCTCCGCAGAAGGGAGTTCCTGAAAGACCGTAGGCTTTCCCGCACCTCTATTAGGGACGTGGCAGAGTGCCACATTAGACAATAGTCTACCAGTAGATACCTAAGATCAGTAGGCACCCTAGTCCTACTTAGCTTATCTAATTTTACCTTTCACCACTATCTTATCTCTGCTCTTTCTCTTCTCCCCTTGGTTTTTCCTATACCCTGCCTACCCTTTTCTGTGATGTCGCACCTCACCTTTTGCACTTACAATACTAAAGGCTTAAATAAACCCGAAAAGAGAAGTCAGATCCTATATCGCCTGCACAGGAAGGGAGTTAAAATAGCCCTATTTCAAGAGACACACTTCATAGCCTCCAACACTCCCAACTGTAAAACCAAGAATTACCCGACATGGTTCCATGGCCCACACCCCAACAAGAAGGCATGTGGGGTTTCCATTGCTTTTCACAAGACATTCCAGCCAACAGTTCTCGACACGCTCACTAGCCCGGAGGGACGCTGGCTATTTCTTAAAATATCTTTCCTGAATAATACTTATACAATCGCTAACATCTATTTCCCAAATCAGGACCAGGTATCCTTTGGAGTGGAGACTCTGGAGAAGCTGGCAGAGTTTGCGGGTGGCACCTGTATCATCTTGGGAGGAGACTTCAACCTTGTGCTGGATCCAGCCATGGATTCGTCCTCTGGTAGGTCTGCAATCCCCTCCTCGGCACTACGCAGATTAAAACGAGAACTAACATCCCTTAAACTAGTCGATCTTTGGAGGGTCTTACATCCCGGAGTCAGAGACTACAGTTTTCATTCCACAGTTCATAATAGCTACACCAGACTAGACCACATTTTCATATCCCACGACCTGCTAGACAAATCCCCGGGTTGTTCAATGGATGTTTTTCTCTGGTCGGACCACGCACCAGTATATGGGGAAATTGGGGTGAGAGATATGGGGGGGGTGGGACACACATGGAGACTGAACGACAACCTGCTCAAGAATGAACAATGCCTGGAGGATATTCATAAAACCATTGCAAACTTCAAAATAGATCATATGGCAGATCCCACACCTGCCCCGGTCAAATGGGAAGCGTTGAAATGTATGATCAGGGGGGTCTGCATATCCCATGGATCAAGAATTAAAAAAGAAAGTGCAAGGGAACTAAAAGAACTGTTAGCACAACTAGGCCATAAAGAAACGATAAACAAAACCAAATCCAGTGACACCATTAAAACGGAAATTTCTACTATCCGCCACCAAATATTATCTATCCTTGACCGAAAATCACTGTGTATCAGAGATAAATTTCGTAGGAATATCTTTGAGTTTGGAGATAAAAGTGGACGATTGTTAGCCAGGACCCTTCACCCCAGACAGGCACAAACCCCAATATTAGCGTTAAACTCACAGACAGGTACCCAGATACATTCCACCCCTGACATATTAGAAGAATTCAGAAACTACTATACAAAACTTTATAACATCCCATCCCCACATACCCCATCACCTGATGCGAGACATCGCGACATTTGGGAATACTTAAACAAATATGCCCCAGACCCCCTTGAAGATGCGGTAGCTGAAGACATAGACGAGGATTTCTCAGACACAGAGCTAAGCGATGCCATTAAAACCCTTAAAGTGGGTAAAAGCCCTGGTCCTGATGGGTTCACCCCCCGGTTTTACAAAATATGTGGAGGGGCCTGCAGCCCTATAATGCTGAAAGCCTTCAATTCCATAACCAACACATGCCAGTTCCCTAAACAGACACTCCAAGCCCGAATAACTGTAATCCCCAAGCCTGGCAGGGACCCACTGACCTGCTCTAATTACAGACCTATCTCACTAATAAATGTGGATATTAAATTGTACTCTAAAATGATAGCCCTGAGACTAGGCCCCCTCATACCCAAACTAATCCACAAAGACCAGGTGGGATTTGTCCCAGGGAGGGAGGCACGGGACAACACTATTAGAACCCTGTCCCTAGTGGCCCAGGCACGTCAGCGTCAAATCCCAATGTGCCTCTTGACAGTAGATGCCGAAAAGGCATTTGACAGAGTCCATTGGTTTTTTTTAGAAGCCACGATGCAGGCAATCGGCGTCCGTTCGCGCTTACTACAATGGATAAAAGCATTATATCACGAACCAACGGCACAAGTGGGCGTGAACGGACGCCTGTCAGCTCCATTTAATATTAGAAACGGTACCAGACAGGGATGCCCCCTATCGCCATACCTATACATCCTGGTAATGGAATCCTTAGCAAATGCACTCAGGGAAAACCCTTCGATAAAAGGGATACAGATAGGACAAACATCTCATAAATTAGCACTATTTGCGGACGATCTCTTGATATATGTGACACAGCCGAAGACTAGTTTGCCCAACATACTGCAGGAGTTTGAGATCTTTGGCAGACTCTCCAATTTTAAAGTAAACCTACAAAAAACAGAGATCTTAAATGTATCGCTACCATCCGTAGAAGAGAATACTCTCAAACCCGCCTTCCCCTTTAAGTGGGCCAGCAATTACATTAAATATCTGGGGATCAGGGTTTCTCCCAACCACCAAGATCTATATAATTACAATTTCCCAGACCTTTTAAAAAATATCCACAAAGACCTCATAGCATGGCATAACCTCCCCATTTCCTGGTTCGGCAGGGTCAATACAATTAAAATGGATGTCCTACCTAAAATACTATACCTGTTTCAAACTATCCCACTGAACCTAGGAGAAAATGTCTTCCTCAAGTTAAAGAAGATGATCAGCAATTTTATATGGCGTGGCACCAAACCCCGACTGAAATACTCAATGCTGACTAAATCTCGCTGGGACGGAGGGGCGGGGCTCCCGGATCTTAAAGCTTATCACGCAGCAGCGGTGGGTGGTTGCATATTGGATCTCCTGCACAGTAAAGACAGAAAATTGTGGGTGGAGATTGAATGTGAACTATGCCCGAATATGGCACACGGAATCTTCTGGTTGTCATCTAGAACTAACCTTGGGACCCTGGGAGTTTCCCCGATCCTCTTGTCCCTGGCTACAGCGTGGAGGACAGCCAATAGACGATATAGATTGACAGGAGAACCGGGTCCTATGACGCCTCTGGTGGGCAACCCCGCGTTTCAATGCTGGTTTCACGAACCTCATCCCAGACTGATTTCAACGCCAATGGGAAGGATTCCACGAGTTAAAGACGTAATTACCCAACAGGGATGCAAACCACTGATATCCCTGCTTGGAGACCGGCCACGGGAACCAGGTTACTGGTTCCAATATCTACAACTACGTAGTTTCATAGATTCTCTGGCTCCGGGATCTGAGATACATAAGGATCTGACTCCATTTGAAAAACTATGCTTCCTTAGAGAAACACCCCCTCACATAGTCTCAATAATCTACAACATAGCAGTGCCCGAGGGGGGTGGAGGAGACGACTTGCCTGACTACGTTAGACATTGGCAAACAGAATTGTGCCAGACTTTTCCCAAGGCACAATGGTGTAAGTCATTTAACCTAACACATAAATCCACCATTTCTTGTAGAATGCAGGAACTCAATTATAAAATCCTCTCACGGTGGTATAGGACACCCGCCAGACTACATAAAATGTTCCCAGAGGTATCTGACGCCTGTTGGAGGTGCAAGACCTCAGTGGGCACAATGCTACATATCTGGTGGACCTGCCCAGGGATACAGGGTCTTTGGAAAGATGTCTTTGCTCTCTATAACCATTTACATCACACGGAAGTGACACCCTCACCGGAAGTGGCCCTCTTATCAATGTATACAGGGGCAGTCTCCAAGGCGAAGAAAGGCTTGCTCTCGTACTTTATGATTTCAATGAGGCAAATCATACCGAGGCATTGGAGATCCCCCTGTACATTGAGGAGAGCAGACTGGGTAGAGGCTATGGATAGCCTGCGGCGTCTGGAGGAGTTGAGAGCGTTTGACGAAGGGAAAGACTCCTTGTGTTTCTCGGTTTGGTACCCGTGGCTTCAGTATAGAGAAACACAGCAATTCCAAACCTGGTTACTCACAGGCGCTCTATCACAATAAATATTCAAGAAGCCGGGATGGGCTCCCGGACACAGGAGTGGCGCGGCATCACAATACAGACCTTCTCCCCCCCCATTTCCCCATGTCTTCCCCTCCTTCCCTTTTTCTCTACCTATCTTTCTCTCCCTCTCTCTATATCTCTTTCTCACCTAATTGATATACATAGGGTCATGTTTTCATACCTATTGAACCAGACTATACAGAAGGAGTTGCCTTTAACACTTTACACGGAATAAATATAAAGATAGAAGATTATTACATGTTAAAATTAAGATGTTCTATAGGATGTTTTACAGATTTTACCTTCCACATGATTTGCGATACATTTCATAGTACCATACGTTTTACGAGACTTCAAGACATAGGTTATTTTATAATCTTCATATGCTGTAACATTGGGTAACATGAAAGACCCTTATGCATTTCTTATCTTCTGTTATATGAAAACTTTTGAAATAATAAAGAAATATTAAACGAAAATAACATAGAATAAAAAAAACAATAATAAACTTGAACCATGAGGCAGAGGTCCAAGTGGAGAAGGTGTAGGTGATCGTGGTGGTGTAGGTGGAGATAGCCATCATTGTTTTGTTTTTTTCTTTGTCTGTTTTTTACATTTGGGGAGGTCCCAAACATTGGGAATGGCAAATTGAATGAACAAACTGCAATGGAGTATAACAATCGATGGGTGCAGCTGCTATACTTCTCTAGCCAGTCAAAAGTATGGACAAGTGTACCGCCCCGCGCTCGGCTGCAGCCGAGCCGCTCGGATCTGGGCTCATTGGTGGGTGGCTCGAGCGCCTCCGGACCCGGGGTCACTTCGCTGTGAAAGGATGCTGGCGCTACGTAGGGGGGTGGTAGGTAGGTGTACGGCCGGAGCCATGTTTGAGTTCGTGACGCCACCCACGAGATGTGGTGAAGGTGTAGACACCACCACTGCAGTTACGGGTCACCCGGGGGAGATGGTTATGCAGCAAGATGTTAACCCCTCCGTGGGCAGGGATGATGGCCCCGGGACCCGTTGGGGAGAGCTGGGCGGTGCAGGGCAGTGCGCGGCCGGATGGCACTATTGTACTCACTGTTATTGACACACACAAGTCTCTGGTAAACAAAGTTGATGGTGGTCGGTGCCCGCAGCCGGCTGTGTCTGGTCCCCCACCCGGTTCGGTGGTCTTTGCCTTTCTCCTGCACCGTGTAGCGTATGTGTAGACTGCCTTCGTTTCAGCAACGGGAGTCCACTCCCCGGCTGTATGTATGTCGGGAAAGCCTGTTTGCCGGCAGACGCTGGCCCGTGGGATCTCTCTGCCTGTGCGGTGGCTTTCTATCCCCCTCGGTGGGCTGTTGTCTTCAGTCGGGACTTGGGTGGGAAAGGACCTATAGTCCAGACTGCAATCAGTAAATTAACTCAGTCCAGTGGATTCTGGACCTCGTTTCAGGGTCTGAGTACCCCCCTGTGTGCTCCGGTTTCCAGTCGGTTCCCCGGGTCGGTACTGGCGGGCCACTACCCTGTCCTGGTCCACCACGGTTCCACCGAACCGTCTTCCCGGCTCCTGCAGGCTAGGCCACCGTCTGCCTCCTAGCCAAGGTGTGCAGGCTACGACACTTACATCTGTCAGTCTCCTCCACTCCTCACTCCACTAACGCTCCTCTGACTGAACTTGACTCACTACACTTCCTGCCTCAGGCCCTCTGAACTCCTCGGTGGGCCTGGCCAACCACCTGGCTCTGCCCACCCTGGTGTGTCCATTAAGCTCTGAGGGAAGTGACTAAGCTTTATGTGGTTTGGCTGGTGTTACCTTGTGTGGGACTGGTGTTTTGCGGGGCGCTATCTGTGACTACCTGGTTAGTCCAGGGCGTCACACAAGTCCTTTAGGATCCATGCCTGGTTCATTTTAATGAATGTGAGCTTGATCATGTTGGCTGTGGACAGGTGAATATGCCTGCCTGTGATCACACCCTCCATTGTGCTAAACACATGATCCGACATTACACTTGCCGCAGGGCAGGCCAGCAGCTTCATGGTGTGGAGGGCAAGCTCAGGCCATGTGTCCAATTTGGTAGATCCAGAAGTTAAATGTAGCAGACCCATCCACTCAGTACATGGAGACGTATGGACACATACTCTTCCAACATGATGTTGAAACGTGGAGACATATGGACACATACTCTTCCAACATGATGTTGAAACACTGCCTCCTGCTAATACTGCCGTTGGTGCTGGATGTTGTGGTGTGCTGAGGAAGTTTTTCCACATTTTGGACCAGCTAACCCTTCCCTTCCGAGATGGTGCCGGTGCCCCAGCTGTATTGGTGACTTTCCTCTGCCTTGTGCTTCCCCTGAACCCCTTTTGTCAGTTGAGAATGCCTTCAGCAGTGTGTCTACCATCATATGCTTGTATTCCCGCATTTTGCAATCCCACTCTAGTGATGGAAGTATGAATGGCACATTGTCCTTGTGGTGGGGATCCAGCTGTCACGCTCAGACTAGGGTCTGATCAGACAGCGTGACAGATGAGCACGGACCAACGAATGATGAACTACACAGGGAACACCGGAGACACATTAACAATGGTGGGCCCTGACACTAGGGAGAGAGGAGTGAGGACACCTCCTACACTCACCTGAGGCTGTACCCTAACCTCCCTAATGTCCTTATTCGGGTTTTTTTGACCCTGTCGCTGTACACGTGGCTAGGCCCTTGCTTGCCTTAAACTCACCCTGACTAGTGAGATGGCCAGCGAGAAAGGTAATACGCAAGGAAAGGTAGACAGACAGGGCAATCAACAAAAAGGATTTGTACCAACTTCATGGCTGCAGCCAGACACCAGGGCTGCAGCCAGCACCACTTCCACCAGAAGGATAACACCATGAGCAAGGGCTTCAGCAGCAGCAAGGCTCCAGTGTTTACCAGAGCAAACTTTATTTTATGTGGCTAGTCTCAGAAGGAAAGTTATGTTACCGGCGTCATGTGATGGTACATGTGACCATTTAAAGGGGAATGGGTGTGGTCACAAACCAGCTGCATATGAGAATAAGCCAGGAGCTGATAGCAGAGAAACTGACATTAACCATAGCTGCCCCAAAGGAAATGAAAACATTTAAAATACATAGTCTCAAAAGGCAAAGTGAAACTCCGACCCCGAACATGTCACAAGTCTGCTAATGATGGGAGACCATTGTGCCACCAGCAGGGTGGACACCCAATAATCAGCATCGGTAACAATCTGGGCAACTAGGCGGTTGTTTCCCAGGCATGTGTTCGCTCATTTGTGGTAGGCTGCCAAGAGGTAGCAACAAGCTGTCCTCAGTGGAAGGTGTATCATCTGTGTCCTCTGTATCCCCCAATCCATGCTTCAGTTATGCCCGTTAGCTGATTTGGGTGCCACCTTGCTGTGAACACAGTTCCTCCTCATCCTCATTCTCCAAAGATGTCCCCTATCTGGACAGTTGTGTACCTGCCACTATTGGTACAGGAACCCACTCTCTGAGCCATGTGTGGATGACTAACCTGATAGTTGTATGAATGGTCGCTGTTCCTCCTCTTCTTCCTCCTCTGTCACGCCCTGATCCCTCATTGCCTCAAGCGATTATTTCAAGGAGGCATTACAAGTGGGAAGTAACTCTGATGATGAAGTCATTAGTAGAGTTGAGTGCGGTTCGCGGTTCGAGGTTCTCCAGTTCGCGGCTAGAGTGATTTTGGGGCTGTTCTAGATAGAACTAGAACTCGAGCTTTTTGCTAAAGCTTGATAGTTCTAGATACGTTCGAGAACGGTTCTAGCAGCAAAAAGACCAGCTAATTAGTAGCTGGCTTTCCGCTGTAATAGTGTAAGTCACTCTGTGACTCACACTATTATGAAATTTCAGTGTATAGTGTGCGGGAACAGTGCATTCAGATCACTGCTGTATGGATAATGGCGATCACCATTTTTTTTTTTTTCCTTGTCTTCCTTCCCTAAGCGCGCGCGTGTAGTGGGGCGGGCCAGCATGTCAGCCAATCCCAGACACACACACAGCTAAGTGGACTTTTAGCCTGAGAAGCAATGGCATGTGTGATAGGATGTCCATGTCACATGTCCCTGCATTATAAAACCGGACATTTACCTCGAGCACGCCATTATCTGCCTTCTGCGTTCTTGGTGTCAGACATCACTGGCGCAGCTCCTATCCAATCGCCGATATTGCTGTATACGCTCCATATACAGCGCTGGACAGCTTAGGGATAGCACTTTCTATCAGTCCTTTTAAGGGGTCATACCGGCAGGGTCAGAGACATAGGTGACAGAGTTTAAAACAGAGTTTAACAGCTACACAAGATGACAGCGTCTGTGTAGCTAAGGTCAGGGATTTCCTCGCTGCATTTCCCCATTAGGAGGGATAGAAAGGCAGGCTTCCTTTCCCCTACCCAGAGACCACAACCCTGCCACTGTACCCTCCTGCCCTTTGCACACTAAAACTCATTGTTACTAAGCCATTATACTAGCAAACACTGAGTGAACTTAGTGGCATCCTAAACGTGGCTGTTGGACTGCTGTATTGCCTCAGTAGTGCAAAGATATTTGCAGCACGTCTGCCTGCATTGCACACTCAAACTGATAGTTACTAAGCCATTATACTAGCAAACTCTGAGTGAACTTAGTGGCATCCTAAACGTGGCTCTTGGACTTCTGTATTGTTCCACTGGTGCAAAGATATTTGCAGCACGTCTGCCTGCATTGCACACTCAAACTGATAGTTACTAAGCCATTATACTAGCAAACACTGAGTGAACTTAGTGGCATCCTAAAAGTGTCTGTTGGACTTCTGTATTGTCCCACTAGTGCAAAGATATTTGCAGCACGTCTGCCTGCATTTCACACTCAAACTGATAGTTACTAAGCCATTATACTAGCAAACACTGAGTGAACTTAGTGGCATCCTAAACGTGGCTGTTGGACTTCTGTATTGCCCCAGTAGTGCAAAGATATTTGCAGCACGTCTGCCTGCATTGCACACTCAAACTGATAGTTACTAAGCCATTATACTAGCAAACACTGAGGAAACTTAGTGGCATCCTAAACGTGGCTGTTGGACTTCTATATTGTCCCACTAGTGCAAAGATATTTGCAGCACGTCTGCCTGCATTGCACACTCAAACCCATTGTTACTAAGCCATTATACTAGCAAACACTGAGGAAACTTAGTGGCATCCTAAAAGTGTCTGTTGGACTTCTGTATTGTCCCACTAGTGCAAAGATATTTGCAGCACGTCTGCCTGCATTGCACACTCAAACTGATAGTTACTAAGCCATTATACTAGCAAACACTGAGTGAACTTAGTGGCACCCTAAACGTGGCTCTTGGACTTCTGTATTGTCCCACTAGTGCAAAGATATTTGCAGCACGTCTGCCTGCATTGCACACTCAAACTGATAGTTACTAAGCCATTATACTAGCAAACACTGAGTGAACTTAGTGGCATCCTAAACGTGGCTGTTGGACTGCTGTATTGCCCCAGTAGTGCAAAGATATTGGCAGCACGTCTGCCTGCATTGCACACTCAAACTCATTGTTACTAAGCCATTATACTAGCAAACACTGAGTGAACTTAGTGGCATCCTAAACGTGGTTGTTGGACTGCTGTATTGCCCCAGTAGTGCAAAGATATTTGCAGCACGTCTGCCTGCACTGCACACTCAAACTGATAGTTACTAAGCCATTATACTAGCAAACACTGAGTGAACTTAGTGGCATCCTAAACGTGGCTCTTGGACTTCTGTATTGTCCCACTAGTGCAAAGATATTTGCAGCACGTCTGCCTGCATTTCACACTCAAACTGATAGTTACTAAGCCATTATACTAGCAAACACTGAGTGAACTTAGTGGCATCCTAAACGTGGCTGTTGGACTGCTGTATTGCCCCAGTAGTGCAAAGATATTTGCAGCACGTCTGCCTGCATTGCACACTCAAACTGATAGTTACTTAGCCATTATACTAGCAAACACTGAGTGAACTTAGTGGCATCCTAAACGTGGCTGTTGGACTGCTGTATTGCCCCAGTAGTGCAAAGATATTTGCAGCACGTCTGCCTGCATTGCACACTCAAACTGATAGTTACTAAGCCATTATACTAGCAAACACTGAGGAAACTTAGTGGCATCCTAAACGTGGCTGTTGGACTTCTATATTGTCCCACTAGTGCAAAGATATTTGCAGCACGTCTGCCTGCATTGCACACTCAAACCCATTGTTACTAAGCCATTATACTAGCAAACACTGAGGAAACTTAGTGGCATCCTAAAAGTGTCTGTTGGACTTCTGTATTGTCCCACTAGTGCAAAGATATTTGCAGCACGTCTGCCTGCATTGCACACTCAAACTGATAGTTACTAAGCCATTATACTAGCAAACACTGAGTGAACTTAGTGGCACCCTAAACGTGGCTCTTGGACTTCTGTATTGTCCCACTAGTGCAAAGATATTTGCAGCACGTCTGCCTGCATTGCACACTCAAACTGATAGTTACTAAGCCATTATACTAGCAAACACTGAGTGAACTTAGTGGCATCCTAAACGTGGCTGTTGGACTGCTGTATTGCCCCAGTAGTGCAAAGATATTGGCAGCACGTCTGCCTGCATTGCACACTCAAACTCATTGTTACTAAGCCATTATACTAGCAAACACTGAGTGAACTTAGTGGCATCCTAAACGTGGTTGTTGGACTGCTGTATTGCCCCAGTAGTGCAAAGATATTTGCAGCACGTCTGCCTGCACTGCACACTCAAACTGATAGTTACTAAGCCATTATACTAGCAAACACTGAGTGAACTTAGTGGCATCCTAAACGTGGCTCTTGGACTTCTGTATTGTCCCACTAGTGCAAAGATATTTGCAGCACGTCTGCCTGCATTTCACACTCAAACTGATAGTTACTAAGCCATTATACTAGCAAACACTGAGTGAACTTAGTGGCATCCTAAACGTGGCTGTTGGACTGCTGTATTGCCCCAGTAGTGCAAAGATATTTGCAGCACGTCTGCCTGCATTGCACACTCAAACTGATAGTTACTTAGCCATTATACTAGCAAACACTGAGTGAACTTAGTGGCATCCTAAACGTGGCTGTTGGACTGCTGTATTGCCCCAGTAGTGCAAAGATATTTGCAGCACGTCTGCCTGCATTGCACACTCAAACTGATAGTTACTAAGCCATTATACTAGCAAACACTGAGGAAACTTAGTGGCATCCTAAACGTGGCTGTTGGACTTCTATATTGTCCCACTAGTGCAAAGATATTTGCAGCACGTCTGCCTGCATTGCACACTCAAACCCATTGTTACTAAGCCATTATACTAGCAAACACTGAGGAAACTTAGTGGCATCCTAAAAGTGTCTGTTGGACTTCTGTATTGTCCCACTAGTGCAAAGATATTTGCAGCACGTCTGCCTGCATTACACACTCAAACTGATAGTTACTAAGCCATTATACTAGCAAACACTGAGTGAACTTAGTGGCATCCTAAACGTGGCTGTTGGACTGCTGTATTGCCCCAGTAGTGCAAAGATATTTGCAGCACGTCTGCCTGCATTGCACACGCAAACTGATAGTTACTAAGCCATTCTACTAGCAAACACTGAGTGAACTTAGTGGCATCCTAAACGTGGCTCTTGGACTTCTGTATTGTCCCACTAGTGCAAAGATATTTGCAGCACGTCTGCCTGCATTTCACACTCAAACTGATAGTTACTAAGCCATTATACTAGCAAACACTGAGTGAACTTAGTGGCATCCTAAACGTGGCTCTTGGACTTCTGTATTGTCCTACTAGTGCAAAGATATTTGCAGCACGTCTGCCTGCATTGCACACTCAAACTGATAGTTACTAAGCCATTATACTAGCAAACACTGAGGAAACTTAGTGGCATCCTAAACGTGGCTGTTGGACTTCTATATTGTCCCACTAGTGCAAAGATATTTGCAGCACGTCTGCCTGCATTGCACACTCAAACTGATAGTTACTAAGCCATTATACTAGCAAACACTGAGTGAACTTAGTGGCACCCTAAACGTGGCTCTTGGACTTCTGTATTGTCCCACTAGTGCAAAGATATTTGCAGCACGTTTGCCTGCATTGCACACTCAAACTGATAGTTACTAAGCCATTATACTAGCAAACACTGAGTGAACTTAGTGGCATCCTAAAAGTGGCTGTTGGACTTCTGTATTGTCCCACTAGTGCAAAGATATTTGCAGCACGTCTGCCTGCATTGCACACTCAAACTGATAGTTACTAAGCCATTATACTAGCAAACACTGAGGAAACTTAGTGGCATCCTAAAAGTGTCTGTTGGACTTCTGTATTGTCCCACTAGTGCAAAGATATTTGCAGCACCTCTGCCTGCATTACACACTCAAACTGATAGTTACTAAGCCATTATACTAGCAAACACTGAGTGAACTTAGTGGCATCCTAAACGTGGCTGTTGGACTGCTGTATTGCCCCACTAGTGCAAAGATATTTGCAGCACGTCTGCCTGCATTGCACACTCAAACTGATAGTTACTAAGCCATTATACTAGCAAACACTGAGGAAACTTAGTGGCATCCTAAACGTGGCTGTTGGACTTCTATATTGTCCCACTAGTGCAAAGATATTTGCAGCACGTCTGCCTGCATTGCACACTCAAACCCATTGTTACTAAGCCATTATACTAGCAAACACTGAGGAAACTTAGTGGCATCCTAAAAGTGTCTGTTGGACTTCTGTATTGTCCCACTAGTGCAAAGATATTTGCAGCACGTCTGCCTGCATTGCACACTCAAACTGATAGTTATTAAGCCATTATACTAGCAAACACTGAGTGAACTTAGTGGCATCCTAAACGTGGCTGTTGGACTTCTGTATTGTCCCACTAGTGCCAAGCTATTTCTAGCACCTGTGCAGGACACCCTCCTGCTCTGTTTTTAATAAGCTATAATGATAGCAAAAATTACTGCCATTTAGTGGCATACAAGAACTGGCTGTTGTATTTCATTATTGTCCCACTGGTGCCAAGCTATTTCTAGCACCTCTGCATGACACCCTCCTGCTCTGTTTTTAATAAGCTAAAATGATAGCAAAAAATACTGCCATTTAGTGGCATATAAGAACTGGCTGTTGTACTCCATTAGTGCCCCACTGGTGCAAATCTATGTGCAGCACCTCTGCATGACACCCTCATGCACATTTTGCTACGCTAATTTTATAGCAAACTCAGGGAATTCCTTGCTGCATTTGATCATTCGGAGGGATAGAAAGGGAGGCTTCCTTTACTGTCCTGGTACCCACAGAACACGGCCACTGTACCCACTTGTCCACTTTTGCCATGCTATTTAATTTGCCCAAAGAGCTGACTCTTTTTCTGCCTTCCTAAAATTGTCTGTAATACTAAGTTAGTGTTCCTTTGCTGCCAAGCAAGGTACAACACATGTGCATTCTACACTCCTTTCCATTTCTGGAATGCAATTATTAACTGCAGGTAGTCCAGCCAATCTGTGATGAAGGTGCAGGTGTGGATATAATGTTGCCTTCATCCAATAGTGGTTCTCTCGATGTCTGACAGCTCAATAATACCATCTGTTTCCACTTCCAAAACAAGTGATGACTTGCCAATTACACTCCCGCTTATTTGTAAAAGGGTGGAAGTTCACTGTGAAAAAGCATGGTCCCCACAGTCACAGAGGATGAAGAGCTCGCAGATGCACTTGATGGGGCAGGCGGTGGTTGCACAGCCCTGCTAGGCCGCATTGTAGCACAGTGAAATTCCCATTGCGACTTCTGCTTCATTTTAAGTCTTGTACTTGGTGGGCTCCACAGTATGCAGCAAAACCACGCAACAGGAAAAGGACTCTAGGCAGTTGGGTTGATAAATGATTGTTTAACTTTACCAAAACAAACAATAAGAACCATACATAAAATTGAAATAATAGAACAATCTATTCAGTTGCCTACTACCTGCTAGTCCCAGACTAGGCAAGGCTTACAGCCCATGTGCCCTGCATAGCCAACATGACTTATGCTCAGAGGCAGAGTTGTGGCCGAGGATTCAGTTGTTGATGTGCTTCCAGTACTTTGTCTGTGTCCATAAACACACAATGTAAACTCGTCGTCAGTAGCATCGTCCTCCACCTCCTCTGCTGACGTCATTGACTGGCTGACTTTGGTTTGGCAGTAAGTGGGGTCTCCGACCTCATCATCACCCTGTGTTTTTCATTCCCCTTGTCCTGAGTCCTCCGTGACAACCTCTTCCTGCCTGACCGAATAGCAAAGTTGTCGTTACAATCAGGTATCTGAATCTCCTCATCATGTCCTGGATCCGACTCACCAAGCTTCTGGTTATCTGTGCAGATCATTTCCCCTGTCTCCTGGAACTCGCTGCATCAGCACGTCAGATTATCTGCTACACCCGCAAGCTTCAAACAGAAACTGAAAACTCATCTGTTCAGAAATGACTATAACCTTCAATGACCCCCCCACCATGCGTAGCTGCCGCCCCACCTACTGTCTCCTCCCCAAAATCCTTTACAATATATTCCTGCAAGGGCAGGGCCCTCTTCCCTCTGTACCAGTCTGTCTATTGTTACTTTTATATGTATTCTGTATGTAACCCCCTTCTCATGTACAGCACCATGGAATCAATGGTGCCTATAAATAAATAAATAATAATAATAATAACTTTTTTGTCTGTACTCACTGCAGCTTTGGAGCAGACCTCTGATTCCCAGGCTATAGTGTGACTGAACAGCTCTGCAGACTCAACCATCTCTGTTACCCCATACTCAGCAGGGCTGGTGGAAACTTGAGAGCTGTTATGAAGCAAGTGCGATTGGGTTGACACCACAGTGGAATGGAGTATTTGTGATATTGAACTTGAGGTGGAGGAGAAGACACTTTATGGCGCACTTGAGATACATTGAAGCAGATGCTGTTTTGGTGCCTCATCCACTTTTGTTAGTGATGGTCATGTCCGTGAAAAAAGGATTATATCAGACTATCCACGTGAAGAAGTACACCTGTTATTTTTGCTGTTATTTGTTGTTACGAATTGGTGCCGCCGTAAACGCAAGCAACCTGCTGCGGTTCCAGTTGCACCCAGGCGTCTGCTGCCATTTAGGGCTGTGCCTCGGGTTGTCCAGCTGGCTGCTTTCTCCTCCACGTCTAAGTGTAGAGAGGCGGCTAGTGCGCATGCGTGTGCCAATTTACCCTAGCCGCAGCCTAACTCCAGTGTTTCGCCTAGTGAGTATGCTCAGCCTGACTGTGCAATTCCTGAGGCTAAGTCTTCATTTTGAAATACAGCACATGCTCCCACACTTTGTGCGAAAAACCTCTTTGCACAGGTACTTGCACAGGTTCTGGCCGGGTCTAAGTCCTGTGTTGTTCCTAGACAGCATGCTGAAGCTGATACTCTTTTTTCGGAGACTGTATTTCATGCTACTGAGCATGCTCAGGCACTTACTGCATCAGAGACTAGGTCCAGTAATGAACTCTTTGGCCCTGCCCCTGATGTGGGGGGCCCATATAGACCACAGGGCATCAGGTGTCCTGACGATGTGGCCAGGCAACTCCCAACTGGCTTGTAGAGGCCCACCCCTATGACTTGTCACCTCATTATTGTTGGTCAGATGATGGCTGGTGAGGTGTTTGGGTCGTGGCTGCCATGAGGTCATCATTGAAGTGGCGGTTCCGAATAGGACGCTAGTTATGCCACTCTTGACGTGTCACTCTGCTTTTGTCTCCATGAGGTGCATTGTGGTCCACCTTGGTTTGGGGCGTACCCAGGTTAGAAAAGGGGCTGGAGCCAACAAGGAGGTGCGCAGTCTTCTATTATGCTCCGAAAGAGCACACCTCCATGTGTTGAACCCATTGCGGCTTTAGGACAGAGGTAGGCAGGGATAGGGCATCGATGCAGGCCGCCACCACAGTTGGTAATGCAGAACGGTTAAGACCAGCTCCTGTCCTACCAGTCCTGCTAGTGCAGCCCAGTGGCATTAACAGGCCTGCAGCTGATGATGCACCTGCTGTCCACAGGTGTGTCACCTATGCACACGGACAGCGTACCCAATGGCCCCTGTGTTGTTAACAGGGAGTTCCTGGGCTGGGTGGGCGTGTGGACCCTGTGACGCTAACAGGGCTCCCAGTCTCCAGATCAGAGTGGCGTCTAACTAGGTTTAGGCTACTATTAGTTTCATAGTCACCCAGCTCTGTATTATCCACCTAACCTTCCAGTTGCCAACCTCTCCTTTTCCATCTGGGAGCACGGTGGACACCGACTGGCGATGGGGATATATACCTTTCTCTTTCTTTTCTTCTTAGTTTTTTTATATAGCGGTAACATAGTATATACCACCTTATCCAAATCTGCCAGTCCCACCATAACAGATGTTTTTTCTTCAGAAAATGTTACTGTTGCTTAACCACCAAACCCACGGACAAAACTTTTTTCCCCTTTCCAACACACCTGTTCCCCTTTCCACCAGCATCTGTCCTTTTTCAACTCATTTTGTATATGACCAAAAGTGCAACTCTGCAGGGACACCGTACTCAATGCCATCTCATTGTACATACAGATGAAGGATTGACACACAAGTCGTGTGGACGGCAAGACTTGTACAGCAAACCCTTCTCCATCTCTCACCATAGTTACCCAGTGCCCAGTCAGCAACATGTAACTCTCCTGTCCATGTTTACTGGTCCAAGTATCTGTGGTGAAATGCACCCTGTCACACACAGAGCTTCTCAAGGAATCGGTGAGGTTGTGTGCGACCTGCTGTGGTAGCGCGGGCACGCCTTTCTTGGAGAAGGAGTGACGACTGGCCATCGGCTCTTGGGGCACTGCAATGGGCATAAGGTCTCGAAAATCCTCGATCTCAAAATGGTGTAAAGGCAGCCTTTCTGTTGCCAACAAGTTGCAGATGATGAAACTCAACCTCTTAGTCATGTCATGCCCTTCGAAAATCATGTAAAACACAGCGAGGGGACTCCAACCACAGTCTCCCTCGTTGCCACTAATTGGGCCACACACACCCCACTTGACTGGCATCAGTTGACCCCCCTTTTGAAAAAGAAAAAGATGCTTTGCATGAAGCACTCTCAAAAATACGCGTGCCTTTCCCATCCCCTGGATGCCGCAGGGGAAGAAAAGTCCTCTGAGAGCCATGACTTGTTCATCTTGGTCCTTTTAGAAACACAGCGAGGGGACTCCAACCACAGTCTCCCTCGTTGCCACTAATTGGGCCACACACACCCCACTTGACTGGCATCAGTTGACCCCCCTTTTGAAAAAGAAAAAGATGCTTTGCATGAAGCACTCTCAAAAATACGCGTGCCTTTCCCGTCCCCTGGATGACCCAGGGGAAGAAAAGTCCTCTGAGAGCCATGACTTGTTCATCTTGGTCCTTTTAGAAACACAGCGAGGGGACTCCAACCACAGTCTCCCTCGTTGCCACTAATTGGGCCACACACACCCCACTTGACTGGCATCAGTTGACCCCCCTTTTGAAAAAGAAAAAGATGCTTTGCATGAAGCACTCTCAAAAATACGCGTGCCTTTCCTGTCCCCTGGATGACGCAGGGGAAGAAAAGTCCTCTGAGAGCCATGACTTGTTCATCTTGGTCCTTTTAGAAACACAGCGAGGGGACTCCAACCACAGTCTCCCTCGTTGCCACTAATTGGGCCACACACACCCCACTTGACTGGCATCAGTTGACCCCCCTTTTGAAAAAGAAAAAGATGCTTTGCATGAAGCACTCTCAAGAATACGTGTGCCTTTCCCGTCCCCTGGATGCCGCAGGGGAAGAAAAGTCCTCTGAGAGCCATGACTTGTTCATCTTGGTCCTTTTAGAAACACAGCGAGGGGACTCCAACCACAGTCTCCCTCGTTGCACTAATTGGGCCACACACACCCCACTTGACTGGCATCAGTTGACCCCCCTTTTGAAAAAGAAAAAGATGCTTTGCATGAAGCGCTCTCAAAAATACGCGTGCCTTTCCCGTCCCCTGGATGACCCAGGGGAAGAAAAGTCCTCTGAGAGCCATGACTTGTTCATCTTGGTCCTTTTAGAAACACAGCGAGGGGACTCCAACCACAGTCTCCCTCGTTGCCACTAATTGGGCCACACACACCCCACTTGACTGGCATCAGTTGACCCCCCTTTTGAAAAAGAAAAAGATGCTTTGCATGAAGCACTCTCAAAAATACGCGTGCCTTTCCTGTCCCCTGGATGACGCAGGGGAAGAAAAGTCCTCTGAGAGCCATGACTTGTTCATCTTGGTCCTTTTAGAAACACAGCGAGGGGACTCCAACCACAGTCTCCCTCGTTGCCACTAATTGGGCCACACACACCCCACTTGACTGGCATCAGTTGACCCCCCTTTTGAAAAAGAAAAAGATGCTTTGCATGAAGCACTCTCAAAAATACGCGTGCCTTTCCTGTCCCCTGGATGACGCAGGGGAAGAAAAGTCCTCTGAGAGCCATGACTTGTTCATCTTGGTCCTTTTAGAAACACAGCGAGGGGACTCCAACCACAGTCTCCCTCGTTGCCACTAATTGGGCCACACACACCCCACTTGACTGGCATCAGTTGACCCCCCTTTTGAAAAAGAAAAAGATGCTTTGCATGAAGCACTCTCAAAAATACGCGTGCCTTTCCTGTCCCCTGGATGACGCAGGGGAAGAAAAGTCCTCTGAGAGCCATGACTTGTTCATCTTGGTCCTTTTAGAAACACAGCGAGGGGACTCCAACCACAGTCTCCCTCGTTGCCACTAATTGGGCCACACACACCCCACTTGACTGGCATCAGTTGACCCCCCTTTTCAAAATGAAAAAGATGCTTTGCATGAAGCACTCTCAAAAATACGCGTGCCTTTCGCCTCCCCTGGCTGACCCAGGGGAAGAAAAGTTCTCTGAGAGCCATGTCCACATTGTCAGTGGACAGACACGTGTGCTTATCTGCCAGCAGAGACCCCCAGCAGCACTGAAGATAGGTTCCGAGAGAGCGCTGGCTGCAGGACACGACAAGATCCCCAAGGCGTACATGGCAAGCTCAGGCAATTTATCCAGATTGGAAGCCTAAAATGAGCAGGGCTCAAGTTGCACAGTAATGGCATCGACGTTTCCTTGCATATACTCATATATCTGTGTGTCCTCCTCTTTTTCCTTGTCTAGCTCTTTTGTTTTCGCATGAGTATATGTCCTTGTCACTTCCCCATGTGTTTGTGTTGTGTTGTCAGTTGTTTGTCACCTTTTGGACACCTTTGAGGGTGTTTTCTAGGTGTTTTTCTGTGTTTGTGATTGCCTGCCATTGTTTCCTATGCGGTTCGAGTTCGGTTCGTCAAACGTTCGACGAACTGAACTCGAACGGGAGCTCCGTTCGACGAACCGAACTCGAGCCGAACCGCGGCCGGTTCGCTCATCTCTAGTCATTAGTGCTGGCCATGTTCATGGACAACTTGAAGCAGTGCAAAATGGCACACACATTCCACATGAGAGCCCACTCGTTCGTCACGAAGTGGGGTTGTTCCGTAGAGCGACTCACCCCTGAATGCTGCAGCTGAAACTTGACTATTGCCTGTAGCTCGCACAGCCTCTCCAGCATATGCAATGTAAAGTTCCACCTTGTGGGTATGTCGCATGTTAGGCAGTAAATGGGAGAGCAGAAGTTACAATGCTAATGTCGCGGGCGGAGGAGGGGACGCCGCGCTCTCCCACTGCTGCTCGGGTCCGGCTGCCGCTGCGGCCTGCTGCTGCCGCTGCTCGGTGGCTCGAGCGATGGGCCGGATCCCGGGGACTCTCGAGCGGCGCTCCTCGACCGTGAGTGAAAGGGGGTTGTTTGGGTGTGGGGATTGGTTATTGTCCGTGACGCCACCCACGGTTGTGGTGATTTGTTGGCACCACCGCTGCTCTGTATGGGGATCCCGGGAAGGATGGTATGGAGCAGCCAGTTGTTGTGTTGCCCCTCCGTGGGTAGGGGTTGGTGATCCCGGGGCCCAGTGATGAGTTGGGAGATGCAGGGCTTGGTGGGCGCAGGGACGCGGGGGCAGCGCTGTGCCTTGCGGCACTGTGGTACTCACTCAGCCTGAGACGTTGACACAGTTTTTCGGTAAACCACACGGCTGGAAAGACGGTTCCCACGGACGGCTGCACTTGCTCTCCCAGTAGGTGACGGTGATGTCCCTTTGTCCTGCACCTAATGTTTCCTTGTTGGTAGCAATGGGTTCCCACCGGTAACCCGCTCCCCGGCTTGGATATGGGCCGGAGGAGCCCTACTTTGCCCGCAGGCGCTGGCCCTGAGAAACTGGTGCCCTGGCGGTGGCGGTGTCTCTCCTCAATGGTTGGACTGTTGCCTTCAGTCGGGACTTGGTTGTTTGGAGACAGATGTCCCCTTCACTGACGGATTTGGCAAATTATGGCGACTCCTAGCCTTGCCGGGGTCCGAGAGGCCCCTGCCCTGGTGCTGACTGTTCTTCGTATACTGCGCCAGACCGCCGGGCCACCAACTGTCCGCGGTCCTTCCAGCAACCTCCGAGCAGTCCCCCTCCAGACTGTCACTGCCGTTGCTGACCTTGCTGACTCTGTCCTGCACACAGCTGGACTAACTTCAGGCCTTTCTGCTCTCACTTTTACTCCTTTTCTTCTTTGCTCCACTACTACTTCACTTTCACTTCACTTAGCTCCTCTACCACTCCACTGTTTACTTTTTCACTTCCCTCTCTTGACTCCTTAACTCAACTTGCTTCCTCTCACTTGACTCAAGCTCTTCCCTGAGCTGACTGCTTGGTTGTTCCCGCCTCCAGGGCTGTGTACTCCTCGGTGGGCGGAGCCAACCGCCTGGCCCACCCCCTGGTGTGAACATCAGCCCCTGGAGGAAGGCAACAAGGATTTCAGTAGCTTTGGTGTTCCTAACTGGGATGTAGGGTGTGGTGGTGTAATGACCTGTGACCCCTGGCTTGCCCAGGGCGTCACACTAAGAAGACAACAGAGCAGCAGCAGGGTGAGAACACCAAAAGCATGCACAGATGGCCCGCACTTTCTACATTAACTCTGATATCTAAGGGTAATTTTTTTACGAACTCCTGCACCACCAAAATCAGCACATGCGCCAGGCAAAGGATGTGCGTCCAACCTGATAAGCACAGAGCTACGTCGAGATTTTGTCCGTTATCGCACACCACTAGGCTGAGCTTGAGGTTCAATGGCACAAATCATTCATCACTGTGTTGTTCGATCCCCATACACAGCAACTGTGTGATGTGGGATATGTCCTCCAAATAGGTAAGTTTCACAGAACAGCCTGCTGTCGTTTCTCCCTAGCTGTGCTTAAGTTTGTCATGCAGCATCAGCACTACGGCCACGTCCTCTAATTGATACTCTCCTCTTTTTTTTACACCCCAAAAAAGTGCAGAGTATTACACGGCCTGTATACAGAGAGTGCCCAGCAGATAATAACACTGCATGTGTGGCGCCCCTGCGGTTTCGGTCGCCACAGGGAACTGCACCCCACAGGGTGTAGTTCCCATCCTGGTTCAACAGAAGGTCGGTACCCGGATACACCACAATACATCCCAAAACATACAGTTAGGCAACACAACCTCGACTGTGAACCGGACTACCTGGGTCACTGGGGGTCCCCAAACATGGCTGGGTCTACTGGACGCCACCAGACAGGAAGTCCTCAAATCCACTAGTGGATGGGAAGTGTAGCCATCCGTGGAAGAGAAGGAGCACACATCACCATAGCAACATGTTAAGTTCAGTCCAGGGGTGGACCCACGGGACCATGCATCGGACTCCCCCAGGGAGGCCACAAAGAGTGAACCCCTATACAGGGACTGTCTGGCAACCACCCCAGAGGGCCTAGATGCACAGTAGCCGAGACACAGGCGGGATACCGGGGGCGTCCTTCGAAAGTCCAGAGGGAATACTGAGGCCAATCTCGTGATGTCTTCGGACCAGAGGGAATCGGAACGGATGACCGGAGCCGGGTGAAGACAGCAGCAGGGACAAAAGTATTAACCCCCTTTACGGCCCCACCGGGTGTTACACATGTACGCAGAGTGACCACACAGAACCTTTGAAGAGTACCCCCCGAGAGGTTTTATTAAAATTCCTCCCACGGACCCTTTTTTAAGAGTACCCACACAGAACCTGGTGCAGAGTGGCACATAGACCCTTTTTTAACACTAGGTGTCCGGTACGAACCCCTAACTTTACAGTTCATGTACACTCATCCCTACTCTCTATACATCCCTATCATATTTCTTATATAGAACTACGTTACAAGATATTAAGTTGTGACTAGAAATAGATGGACAGACAGACAGACAGACAGACAGACAGACAGACAGACAGATAGATAGATAGATAGATAGATAGATAGATTAGCAGGTCTTCAAAGCATTTTTTTTTAACCAAGCTCCTCTGCTCAATAACATTTTGTGCTTTTGTCTTTGGAGACATGGCATCAGCAGAAAAAGCAAAATAGTACAATATCTGGAAGGTGGGAAAAATATCACAGGATATTCTTCAGAGAGAGTTGTCATAAGACTCATCATTTCTCCTCTTTCCCCTCCTCTCTCGACATGTGCACCAGCCTGGAACAATTCCCTACGTCTGTGTGCAGAGAACCACTGGCACTAACCTCCCCCTAAACATTTCAATAAATACAATGCTCAATATCCTTTACACACAGTGTCAGTAAATGTCTGCTCGATTAACCTGTTGGGCTGTTCCTAAGAATCTCAGAGGTCGATGTTAGTTAACAGGCACAGCAAGAGGCAAATGGTGACCTCAAACTGTGAGTCTATGTCCTATAATTACAGGTGGGTGGAAAAAATGCTTCTCAAATGTGTCGCTTTACTGCGAGGAAACCGCCACCTCCCGCCTTAGTCTGATTACAAGATGACTCAGTTCTGTGACTCTCGTTGCTCAGATGATGGCATGATACCTGTACAAAGCTGTGCAAATATCTGGATCATAATATTTAATAATGTTCGGTGTATTTAGAGGGATTTATATGATGCCAGTGCTTGTGTTGCTGAGATTGCCCTTCTGGTTACTACACGTTGCAGGGAATCTGCTACCTTATCTGACAACAGTAGATGAGCCAGCTCTCTGAATGGTGATCTCTATTTAACCTCACCCACACCACTGATTGACAGCTTTCTGTGTACACTGTGTATAGGCAGAAAGCTACCAATTGGTGGTAGGGGTGGGGTTATACAGTGCTCATTAATATGGAGGACTACGTGGCAGCAGGTTTACTAGTCCTGTAGTGATAATCTCCTGCTTATAAAATAGTGATTTCATCAAAAGTAAGCAGCCCAGTAAGTTATATATCACTGAAATAAGGTAGGGGCCTCTTTCTATATATTATGCTGTTCTCAGATTAGATGGCAAAAACTTGCTGACGGATTACCTTTAATAATTGAAGTGTAGATCCGCATTATCAGAATTGCTGAGTGAAATGACGCAAAGGTCTATGACAGATTTCAGATTAATTACAGGATAAGTGATAACTTGCTGACTGCTGGGGTTTGAACAATGAGACCTCCACAGATCCCAAGAAGGGACACGGAAATTCCCTGTTAAAGCACAGCTCTATACTAGTGTGGTGCCCCTGAGGCTTCAGTGGCCACAGGGTACAGCACCTCACTTAACACTAGAACTACTGGACTCGTGACACCTACACAGAAATACATGGTGCAAAGTAGTCAAAATGACTACCTCAGTAGTTCTAGTGTTAAGGTGCGGTACTTATCCCAGGTCCAGAGGAGGTCAGTGCAGGTATCACATCCCTCTCATTCAATACATACAGTAGGTTGCCCTCCCCACTGGGGACTGGGCTAGGGTCGGGTATTAAGGTTGCTAACCAAACACTGGGGCATCCACCCACTAGTGACAGGGACCTGGGTTGGGGGAGGAGCAGCCACCAAGGGGGAGAAGGAGCAACACACATAGATACAAGGGGGAGTTGGCTGGCAGAAGCCGACAGGAGAGGAGCTCATTCACCGGTAGCTCCTGTGCAACGTTGGCGACACACGGTTGCTGAGGGAAGAGCTTCATTGCTTTTTCGGAACCGGCGCAGTGCAGGGTGTAGAGCCGTAGGGTGGAACATATTCTATGTTGGACCACCAGAATCTGCCGGACTGTGGGATTCCATGTCCCTCTGGCCACCACAAGATCCCGGAGCACAGTGGCACATAGGGCCCGGAGTCGTGATTGCAGTCAGGCCCCACAGCGGATGCGCACCACCTGCACACGGAATGGGAGCTGAATTAAAAAAAACGGGGTCTCCAAGTAGCTTCAGGCCACGGGGATCCAACACTAAAAGCGCAAAGAGGGAAGGGCCTACAGACTACCGCATTGGTGCTGACCTCCAAAGGATCCGGGATTGGCTGGGGCACATCACGGGGAAGACCGGCACCTCCGGGCACCTTTCGGACAGTGAGTAAACACCTGGAACCACAACCACTGTGTCACAGCCCTTTATTGCCGGCGCCCCGTGCTTTAGCCCCAACGGCCACTACTACCTCTATCATCCTCCCTGGGGACCAGCTTCACCTGCGGGAAGCTGAACCATCCTAGCTGTGACACCATCCACCTCAGAGGACAGCGACTGCAGCGGCAGCTAATCCCTGGCCGCATACCGCAGGTGGCGTCACGAGACAACTACTACTCCCAACATCCTCAACCCCTTCATCCACCATCCTCCTCCACATCCCCTATTGGTGTACACCTCGGGGCCACGAAGCTGGGCAGGGCCACCCATGACATCCCAGACCCGACATCACCGGCCCGGTGACGAGTATTTAACCCCTGCCCCGTGGGTGCTACACTACAGTTGAGCGAGTATCGAAATATCTGTGTTCGCGATACTCGTAACGAATGCTGTGTAATACTTGCATATTCGTTCCGAGATATATATATATATATATATATATATATATGTATGTGTGTGTATAGCGAGGACAATGCAAATCAATGGGAAATGCGAGTATTTTCTGCTGATTGGGAAATGTGAGTATTTTTCTGCTAGATTCCAGCAGAGAATCACTTGCATTTCCCATGACTTGCATTGTACTCACTATTCGGAACGAATATGCAAGTATTACACAGTGCTTGTTACGAGTATCGCGAACACAAGTATTTCGATACTTGCTCAACTCTACTCTATAACTAGTCTATAGGACTGCCAAAGATAGCAGGACAGTTCTCATTTACTTTTCAAGGGGTTGTCCACCTTTGGGGACAATTTATTTCCTACCTAAATGCATGTATTTGGCCTAAAAATTATTTTTAGAAATGGGATTCATTAAAAAAAATTAACCATTAGGTTTTACAAGTTCTTTATTTTCTATATATTCAACTTTCATGTAGTCTGTTGTCATAAACCAGCTGAGAGGCGCTCACAAAACACAAATACAAAAGTTACAAACTCTCACATCACAGCCCTGACCTGTGGTGCGGCTCCTGTGCCGGGACCTTCTGTTGTGTCCTCCTGTGTGCGGCCACCATGGAATTCTTTGCCCAGTGACGGGCCGTTCACTGTACTTGGTCATTCGCCGGTGGTGGGAGGGCTTACTTACATGGGCTGCTTCCAGTCAATTGCTCTGCTTTATCAGGCAGTGTCCGTGCCCGGAGCGGTGCCAGGTGTATTCTCTGATTAAGTTGCGGTAAGCGTCCGGCTCCTGATTACAGCGATTGATCTTGGTACTCGACCTTGGACTAATCTCTGACTTGTCTCTGCCTGCTCCCCCTGACTTTTCCGTTCCCGTCTGGCTCCCGACTTCGGCTTCCCTCCTGACTAATCTTTACCTGTCCATTGTGTTTGTACGTACTCTCCTGGGTACCTTAACTCCAGCTTGTTTCACGGCCTCCCTCCTCTATGCTCCCTGAGTCTCTTTGCGTCCTCTCTGTTCTGACCCCGGCCTGCCTGACTTCCCACAGTCTCTAGTATCCCTAGTGCCACCTAGCGTACTGCCTGATTACTGCATCTCTCAGTGATTAGTTCCTTGCTCCTGTGTGAGAGGGATGTTACACGCTCCTTCAACCCGCCATGGCCAGCTGACTGACAGACTCTCAGTTAGCTCATTCAGCAGCCAGGAATACCAGGGCTACAGAAGTAAAACAGTGCAAAAATATTAATGAAACAAAATCACAAAAATTATTTTTAGCCCTCAAGAATGTCCTCTGAGATGGATGATCCCTTTTCTTATTTCTACAGAAGAAAATAAGAAATAGATAATAAAAACAACAAGTATTTGGACATGAGGCATGGAAAAAAGGGTGAGCAAAAAGGAAGGTCAGACAAAGTATTATTCTATTTTGATGTCGTGGTGTCAGGATGTGCACTGGAGCACAAGGACCAGCTGTGTCACTTACCAGCAGAAAGCCATCAAGGAGTGACGGTCTAAGCTAGAACTTCACATGTAAGGCTCTGTTCATGATAGGTAGAAGACAGCAACACATCCAGAAACCGCAAAAGAAAAGGCCTACAAAAGCATTATTTATTAGCAACAATTAAAATATCAAAAGGGAAAAAAGAAAACTAAACACACTATTCCTACGCGTTTCGAGCACTAGGGTTCTTTATAATAGCTTATGATAATGTCTCCTGTGCAGGGCATTTCTGTAGCTTAGGTATCCATAGTTATGACCACTCATATAGTGAGTGAGTTAGTTGCTCATGGTCATAACCATGGATACCTAAGCTACTGCGATGCTCTGCACATGAGGTAAGCAACATAGCAAATAAAGAGAACTATACTATATTTCCAATTAAAAAAATTATTACACCTATTACATATTGAGAAAGGATCATGGCGATGGGAACACCACTGACTTAGGACTTATTCAAACATCAGTTTTTCACATGTGTTCTATGAGTATTAGATGAACGTATAAAAATGTGTGTGTTTTGTACCTATGCAAATCTATTAGTATACGAACAGCATACTGATAAGTCAATGTGATAGATGACATGAGCGTTTTTCACATGGAAGGATGGTCTGCATGTAAAAAATCACAGTTCACCTCATTGATCCGTATTCTGGATCACCCTTGCCCAGTATGACAATCTGAAGGCCAAATCTGAAGGTAAATAGCATTTAAATCATGCCTGGCTACCTTAATGGAGAAGCGGCTACAGGGAGAAAGCAGCCGCTCGCTTCCTCCCTGCAGCTTCTTGCTTCTAGCCATCAGGATGAAGCAGGGGGCTGTTACAGTCCCCTCTCACTGTAAAGTGAGTGCACGATAATCACTCCCTAGTACAATGATTGACAGCCTGTTCTGCACACATTCACTGCCCACACATGCTGCACAACTGGTTGTCAATCAATGTACCATGGAGTGATTACAGTTGCACTAAGGGGTCAGTTTACATGGATTTAATGACAGCACTACATGACTGCTGATCGGTAAACACTGATTGTTAGTCGTTTAATAGCCTGTTATACATGATTTAACGCCTTCACCCCAGGCGATTTTCAGTTTTCGTTTTTTCCTCCCCTTTTTCCAAAAGCCATAACTTTTTAATTTTTCTGTCAATATGAGCGGTTGTTTTTTGCGGGACAAGTTGTACTTTTGACACCATTCATTCTGCCCCATATTGTACTGAAAAAAACAGGAAAAAAATTGCAAGTACAGTGAAATTGCAAAAAAAGTGTAATCGCACAATTGTTTTTTTGTTTTTTTAATTTAGTTCACTATTTGGTAAAACATACCTGGCAGTATGATTCCTCAGGTCAGTACGAGTTTGTTGATACCAAACATGCCTAGTTTTACTATTATTTAAGTAGTGTTAAAAAATTCAGAAGTTTGTAAAAAAAAAAAAAAAAAAAGGAATTGCGCTTTTGTTGCCATTTTCTGAGAGCTTCCGTAGCTTCCTCATTTTCGGGATCTGGTACTCAGTGATGGCTTTTATTTGCGTCTTGAGCTGAAGTTTTTAATTCTATCATCTTTGAGTAGATGCAGTGTTTTGATCACGTTATTGCATTTTTATGCAATCTTGCGGCGACCAAAAAAAGTAATTTTGGCGTTTGGAATTTTTTTCTCACTATGCCCATTTTTGATCAGAATAAATGATTTTATATTTTTATAGATTGGGCATTGCTGAACTCGGCGATACCAAATTTATGTGTTCATTTTTTATTTTCTATTGTTTTATTCTCAAGGGGGTTTGATTTGAACTTATAGGTTTTTTTATTGTTTAATATTTTTTAAACCTTTTTTTTTACATTTTTTTTATTAATTTTACTAGTCCTCCACTTTTTGACTGTCCTGTCTGATCGCTTCTCCTGATCAGAGCGATGCGAGCCCGTGGTAACCGGGGGGAGGCAGCCTAAAGGCCGCTTTACACGCTGCGACATCGCTAAAGCGATGTCATTGGGGTCACGGATTTTGTGACGCCACCCGTGGTATGCAGCCAGATATGAACCGCCGCTGCCTCGCAGGTCCCCTGGGGTCGGTTGTGATGCAACAGAGGTGGTTGAGGTCTCCACAGGTAGAACTTAGCCCCAGGGTAGATAAAATAGGCGATGAAGTCTATGTTGTTGAAATGAAATGGCGGGGGCGCAGACAATAACTGGGCAACACAGGAATGCAGTCACAAGTTCTTTACTCACTGTTGATAGTTCTAGGTTACCACGACTAGTCAGATGCGACCCTAGGAGTGCTGGGTCCTACTGTGATGGGGCCCAGCCGATCCCCGGATAGTTCGGAGGCACAACCCGGTACACCCGTCTGTGTTACTTCCCTGGTCGTCTTCCTGCACTGGCCTCTCCCATCTGCCCTGCGCCTCTCACACAGTGCCCTGAGCCAGTGTCCGCAGATCCCTTGTATGGGTGGCTTTCCTGCCTTGTTCCTTGGTCCTATGTGGTCACCTTTTCAGCGGGTTGTGTGCGGTGGGGGCTTCAGTACTTGAAGTAACCTCAGCCTCTGGTTTACTAGCTGAGCCTGGTTGTTCTCCACTAGTCTAGGGACTGGTTCCCCATTGCGGCCAAGTCCCTCCACACCGGTATACCGGCTGTGGATACGAGCCCACTGGTGGATGGCTCACTTCCCGTGGCTCTAAGACTCCTTCTTTCCTGATCCTGGGACGAGCTGCTCCAGCTCCTGACCCTAGGACCTTTCTCCTCCGCGTCCACTTCCTGACTGACTGACGTTTTACAGTCTGCTCCCACTAACTAAACTCCACCTCTAGACTGGCTTCAGGACTGTGCTTTCCCTAAGGTGCAACTCGCCCTAACTACGGCCTAATGGAGTCTCACTAAATTAAGAGTGTGTGTGTGTGTGTGTGTGTGTGTGTGTGTGTGTGTGTGTGTGTGTACAATGACTCGTGGCCTCCACCTTACCCGGGAATGGGATACCACACCTCTGGCTGAGGTGCAGTACCTCTGTGGCAACACTGGACCCTCAGGGGCACCACACTATCATGCGCAGTGCCCGGCGTCTGAGGCTGTAGCAACGGACAGGTACGCGCGTCACCACTGGTGATGACGCTGGCATGGGCATTGAATAGCATGTTAGCACGCCTCTGTGAGCGTGCTAACATGCTAAGAGGGAGGAATGAGAGCAAGAACTAATGCCCTTGCGACTAGTCCCTGTGCTCATTAGCATATCATAGAGGATCTTTACAAATATTTTTTCTAAAGATCCTTTTATCTATGCTACTAGATACAGGGATGGTTAGGCAGGAATTAGCAATATGCACCCATAACTGCTCGTGGTTCTGGGTGCATATTGCGGCTGACAGGTTCACTTTAATTATTACCTTCAGTTTAAAGGGGAAGTCCACTACAAAGCATAGTGGCCACATCGATGGAAATTTGTAACAGAAGGCTTTTTCTAAATACCTTCTGTTGTCAATTCTACCTGTGAGCAATGCTATCGCTGTCCGCTCACCCCCATCACGTGACCCAGGCTGCAGTGACCTCTGATGTCCAGTGATGACACATCAGCTTCCAGAATTGAAAGTTGACCCAGCATCACTGAGTCTCTATGAGTGACAGGGCTGTGGGCGGAGTTTCACCGCACATCACAGCCCAGCATTGCTCCTGCTTGTGGCGCTCTGTGGTGAAAGAGGGAACGCGCGGCATGATGAGCTGTAATGTGTAATAAAACTCCACCCACAGCCCAGTCATTCTCTGACACTGGGTGCTGACTCAGTGATGCCGGGTCACCTTCCAATTCCGGAAGTTGACGTGACATCACCGAACATCAGAGGTCACTACAGCCAGGATTCACGTGATGGGGGATGAGTGGACAGTCATAGCACGACTCACAGGCAGAATGGACAACAGAAGGTACTTAGAAAAAGCCTCCTGCCATAGCTTTACATCAATGTGGCCACTATGCTTTGTAGTGGACAAACTCTTTAAATAACTACACCAAGCTCAGTCAGCAATCCTCGTAATATACAGTTTACTGCCTGATCTAACTTCTGATTTTTCTTTTGTGTCTTTTCCAGCAATGTATGGAGATCGGTGTGTTTAGCTAACTGCTGCATTCACACTAGCTCTCATATATCAGATTCAAAACAGCTTCTTTCATCTTTATGTACTTTTCTCTTTATCTACAGAATCTTTTTTTCATCTTCCGTAAGACTTCCTATGCCTTCCACTCTCTCCACTTTATGGAGATCTTAGTACAACCATCCTCCTCCTTGTATTATAATCTATAAGGCTCTGTTCAGATGTCTGATTGTATTTTCCATTTGTCTGTTCCATTTAGAACAAATAAACCAAAATAGGGATTAGTTCTGCATACTGCACACATGCAGACCCCAACGTGGGTATGTAGTTACAGATAGCTGCCCAGGGGCATAGAAGGGTAGGGACCACACAGAGCAACCACCACTCTTAAATGTATCAGCATGCATAGGGAGAAAGCCATGTTCTTCATTCTTTACTATCCTCCTTACTGTAGGCCACAGGTTGCTTAAAGAATACGGACTAGGGAACGGCAGGGGCGGGAACAGGAAATCAGAGTCCCTGTGTGCTCCACCTGCGCTGGGATACTGATTGTGCTGATGTGCTCTCCAGGCTCTGTGTAGTTACATGTGCATGAATATATATATATATATATATATACACATATATATATATTTATATATATATGGAACAACAATATAAACGCAACATTTTTGCTCCCATTTTTCAAACTTTTTTGAACTCCCAGATCTAAGACTTTCTCTACATACACAAAAGGCCTTTATCTTTCAAATATTGTTCACAAATGTGTCTAAATCTGTGTTAGCACTTCTCCTTTGCTAAGATAATCCATCCACCCCAAAGGTGTGGCAAATCAAGGTGCAGATTAGACAGTATGATTATTGCACAGGTGTGCCTTAGCCTGGCCACAATGAAAGGCCATTCTAAAATTTGCATTTTTACAATATTACGGGTGTCCGTGGGAGGGGCCAGAAAACCAGTCAGTATCTGGTGTGACCACCGTTTCCCTGCAACACCTCCATTACCTTTAGTTGATCAGGTTGTTGACTGTGGAATGCTGGTTCATTCTGCTTCAATGGCTGTGCAAAATTGCTGGATATTGACAGGAGCATGAACACGCCGTCATATACTCTGATCCAGAGGATCCCAAACATGCTCAATGGGTAACATGTCTAGTGAGTATGTAGATCTTTGAGTTGAGGTCATGAAAAATGGGAACATAAACAAAAATGTTGCTTCTACATTTTTGTTCAGTGCATATATATATATAAATCTGGCAAAAATTAAGAGACCACTGAAAAATGTTCAGTTTTTCTGATTTATCTCTATATAGGTATATTTTTGAATGAAATGTAAATTGTTCTTTTATTCTATAAACTACTGACAACATGTCTCCGAATTTCTAAGCATTAAATTTTGTATTTATCTGAAGATATCTTTATCTGAAAATGAAATATGGTCAAAATAACAAAAAAATGCATTGCTTTCAGATCTCAAATAATGCAAAGAAAACAAGTTCATAATCATTTAGAAACAATAATCTAATGTTTTAACTCAGGAAGAGTTCAGAAATCAATATTTTGTGGAATAACCATGATTTTTAATCACAGGTTCCATGCGTCTTGGCATGCTTTCCGCCAGTCTTTCACGCTGCTTTTGGGTGACCTTATGCCACTCCTGGTGCAAAAATATAAGAAGTTCTTCTTTGTTTGATGGCTTGTGACTATCCATCTTCCTCTTGATTACATTCCAGAGGTTTTCAATGGGGTTCAGGTCTGGAGATTGGGCTGGCCATGACAGGGTTTTGATGTAGTGGTCCTTCATCCACACATTGATTGACCTAGCTGTGTGTCATGGCACATTGTTCTGCTGGAAAAAACAGTCCTCAGAGTTGGGGAACATTGCCTGAGCAGAAGAAAGCAACTGTTTTTTTCAGGATAACCTTGTATGAGGGTTGATTCATATGTCCTTCACAAAGTTTAATTTGCCCAATTGGACCATAGAGGACTGGAGTAAGGTAATTTTCTCTGATGAGTCTAATTTTCAGCTTTCCTCAACACCTGGTTATCTAATGATTAGACGGAGACCTGGAGAGGTGTACATGCCAATGTCTTGCAACCACTGTGAAATTTGATGGAGGATCGGTGATGATCTGGGGATGCTTCTGTGACTCCCTGACACCGCAGCTAGTCCCACATGGGCCCCCGCATAACACCTTCCCTCACCTAGGTCACACACAGCCAACCAGAAAACCCTAGTCACCTCCCCCAGGGAAAGACAGGCACACCAGTGGGCGGGACCAGATGGAAGGAAACGCCCACCTAGGGGTCTGGAGAGCCCGGGGCGGGAAAGAACAGAAGTAGTCGAGTAAGTAGTGAGAAGTGAAGCAGTGAGGAGTGAGTCCAGGCCTCTGCTTTAGGCCTGAGGCTGAACTGACAGGTGTCAGGGTCAGAGCCCGGACACATTGGCTAGGTGGCAGACGGTGGGCCCGTAGCTAGCAGGAGACGGGAAGATGGCTCAGCAGATCCGAGGTGGACCGGGACAGGGTTGGAGCCTGTCGGTACCGACACCGGAGACCCGACCGGAAACCATGCACAGAGTGGGTATTCGGACCCTGAAGCCAGGACCGGAACCAACGGCCTAGGTAATCAACCGATTAAGGGCAGGATTATAGGTCCTGTCCCAACCTAAGTCCCGAAAAGAGGCAACCATCCACAGAGAGGGATAAGGCATTCGTCGGAGCCTCTAGATCCCACGGGTCAGCGTCAGCGGGCACGGCTCCCAACAGTATTACCGGGAGCGGACTCCCGAGTTCCAGACCGGGAAGTCCACAACACTACAGCACAGTGCAGAGGGAAGAGATACGGACCACCAGCCCGGGTGTTAGACCAGAATACACCCGGTCGCGGCGGCCGGCCACCATCACCTTGGTTAACCAATGGACTTGTCTGACTTCTTTAATCGTGAGTAAGCTGAGACTCCCTGGTCTGACCAGGTGCACCGGTCCTTGCCATCACCGTCCCCTGCACCAAGTCACCGTGTTCCGGGGCCACCATCCCTACCCACGGAGGGGTTAACAACAAGCTGCCATCCCATCACCCTGGGTGTCCCACAACAGCAGCGGTGGTGCCACACCTCACCACACACCGTGGGTGGCGTCACAGATAGTTTACTACCATCCCCGTATAAATACGACCCCTTTTAGTCGGAGTGTCCCGTAACCCCTGGGTCCGGCAGAACCCCTCGAGCCACACCGTGGATCCGGATCCAAGCAGCGCCGGCTGCTGGCACGGGGGCGGCACACTTCAGCAAGGCTGAATAGACTAATCTCTGATTGGTGTAAATGGGTCTGGAAGAAACAAGGGGAAAAAGAGCAATCAGATCGAGAAATTGAAGGAGCTGTCAAGTTAGTTAGAGGAAGCTTGAAGATATGGGGTTGCTTTACGGCCAAACGTGTTGGATTCTTGACAAGGAGTGATGGTGATCTCAATGCTGAGCTATAGGTGAGTATCCTACAAGATGAGTTACTTCAAGCACTCAAGTACTATGGGTATGGAAAGGACGAAATAGTTTTCCAGCAGGGCAACGACCCCAAACATGTGTTGAGATTGGCGAAGTAATGGTTCAATGACAATGAAGTAAAGGTGCTGTATGGGCCCCCAAAGTCTCCACACACAATCGAACATTTGTGTTTAGAATTGAAGAAAAAGCTGTATACAACAAAGTGCGTCGACCAATATGCACCAACATTGGGAACATGTACAGTGAGTACGGAAAGTTTTCAGACCCCTTTAAATTTTTCACTCTTTGTTTCAGTGCAGCCATTTGGTAAATTCAAAAAATTTCATTTTTTTTCTCATAATTGTACACTCTGCACCCCATCTTGACAGAAAAAAAAAACAGAAATGTAGAATTTTTTTCAAAATTATTAACCAAGAAAAACTGAAATATCACATGGTCATAAGTATTCAGACCCTTTACTCAGTATTGAGTAGAAGCACCCTTTTGAGCTAGTACAGCCATGAGTCTTCTTGGGAATGATGCAACAAGTTTTTCACACCTGGATTTTGGGATCCTCTGCCATTCTTCCTTACAGATCCTCTCCAGTTCCGTCAGGTTGGATGGTGAATATTGGTGGACAGCCATTTTCAGGTCTCCCCCAGAGATGCTCAAATGGGTTTAGGTCAGGGCTCTGGCTGTGCCAGTCAAGAATGGTCACAGAATTGTTCTGAAGCCACTTCTTTGTTATTTAACTATGTGCTTAGGGTCATTGTGTTGCTGGAAGGTGAATCTTTGGCCACGTCTGAGCTCCGCAGCACTCTGGAAGAGGTTTTCTTCCAGGATATCTCTGTACTTGGCCACATTCATCTTTCCTTCAATTGTAACCAGTTGTCTTGTCCCTACAACTGAAAAACACCCCCATAGAATGATGCTGCCACCACCATGTTTCAATGTTGGTATTGGATTGGGCAGGTGATGAGCAGTGCCTGTTTTTTTCCACACATACCGCTTAGAATTATCACCAAAAAGGTCTATCTTCATTTCATCAGACCAGAGAATTTTATTTCTAATAGTCTGGGAGTCCTTCATGTGGTTTTTGGTTTCTTTTTTTGCAAACTCTATGCGGGCTTTCATATGTCTTGCACTGAGGAGAGGCTTCCATCGGCCCACTCTGCCATAAAGGCCTGACTGATGGAGGGCTCCAGTTGACTTTGAGGAACTTTCTCCCATCTCCCTACTGCATCTCTGGAGCTCAGCCACGTGATCTTTGGGTTCTTATTTACCTCTCTCACCACGGCTCTTCTCCCACAATTGCTCAGTTTGGCTGGACACCCAGGTCTAGGAAGAGTTCTGGTGGTCCCAAACTTCTTCCATTTAAGGATTATGGAGGCCACTGTGCTTTTAGGAACCTTGAGTACTGCATAAATTATGTTGTAACCTTAGCCAGATAAGTGTCTTGCCACAATGCTGTCTGTGAGCTCTTTCGGCAGATCCTTTGACCTCATGATTCTCATTTGGTCTGACATGCACTGTGAGCTGTGAGGTCTTATATAGACAGGTGTGTGCCTTTCACAATCAAGTCCTAACAGTTTAATTAAACACTGCTGGACTCCAATGAAGGAGTAGAATCATCTCAAGGAGGATCACAAGGAAATGGACAGCATGTGATTTAAATATGAGTGTCTGAGCAAAGGGTCTGAATACTTATGACCATGTGATTATTTAGATTAAATTTGCAAAATTTCTACATTTCTGTTTTTTTTCTGTCAAGATGAGGTTTTTAGCAATTTACCAAATGGCTGCAATGAAATAAAGAGTGAAAAATGTAAAGGGGTCTGAATACTTTCCGTACCCACTTTAGAAGAGACCTGGGATCAGATTTCAGTCGCGACATCCTTGAATGTGATTGAGAGCATGGCGAGAAGAATTCAGGCACTATTGAAAGCCAAAAATGGATAGACAAATACTAACAAAATAATAAAAAATTTAAATTACATTTTTTAGGCGCAAAACAATAACAATGCAGTGACATGACAAGACTCTGCATAACTAATCATTGTGACGACACAGACTTTTTCAATGTGTGTCGTGGGTTAATTTTTTTACATTAGCCAGACGTATTGTTCTTCTGTGTGTTAACTCATGCTTGCTAAACTATTGTTTCTGCCAGACCCTTCTGAGCATTCATTGTAATGTAGTTGTGTATTGCTAATATAATGTAAACTACTTCAGTAGCCATTGACTAGTCTGTGAATTGCAGACTACATGTAAATATCCTCAGTCTTTCTGTCCACAACATTTAAATGAACATTATCCATGCAGCTTGAAATTCATCCAATAGGAAAAGCAACCTTGTGCAACCAATCAGATAAGGGCACAGTATATCCTAAGGGAAGGCTCTGGCTATGAAATGGGACTTCTTGGTGTCACCAGTTGTTGATGGATGTTGCATGATCCAGTCTAAGCTCTTAGGAGCTCGCTAGGTTGATCAGAACCAGGATGCCTTGTGGACTCGGTCTAGGGACTTTGGCTCCGACTAGAGGATCACTTTAATACATGGCTTCAATCTTGGGGCTCCGAGTCCAATTGGAGACCATAACCGCAGTCTAGGGAATTCGACTCCGGCTGCCAGGATTATATCATATCATCATACCAGAGACTACTTAAGGAAGAAACCCAGGTTGGGACAATTTAGTCACCTGACTACAGACTTTTCTGTGCTCCGTAAGCTTCCTACGCTTGACAATATTCTTTTCTTGGAGTAGCTGACCCTGGAAACCCCGATGCACGAACAATCTAATCCCTGGTAAGCCAGCGGAAGGGTGAGACTCTGTTGCCTGTTACATTTGTGTGTTTTGCTGGTTATGTGCTATGTGCCATTAATTGTTTGGGGATCCAATAAAGTCTTAATATTGTGATTCACTCACCCTGTGTTGTCTGAGTAGTGTTCCGCCCACGGTTAAGGAGGTCAAGCGTTCAGTTGGGATGAGCCCTGGGCCTCAATGCTGTCTTTCTAAAGGCGGCCGGGCCAGCGGACGAGAGTACCCACTGACCCCCGTGTCTCCACAATCATATGCTAAATAGATGCTAATTATATTTTTGTAAGGTGATTGTGTGACGCCCTGGACCCCAGGGGTCACAGAATAACATCACATACACACACCCCCCTCTCCCGGTTAGGAACACAAGTCAAACAAAACCCTTGTTGCCTCCCTCCACGGTCTGATGTCCACACCAGGTGGGGCGGAGCCAGGCAGTTGGCCCCACCCACCGAGGAGTTCACAGGCCTGGAGGCGGGAAAAGTAGTCAGTTAAGTTAAGTTGAGAAGAGGTGGAAGTGAGAGGAGGAAAGTCTGTGTGTGTCTGGGTCGGAGCTTAGGCACAATCAGCAAGGTCGGCAGACGGTGGTGGCTGTCTGCAGGAGTTGGTGGAGGTCAGTGGAACCGTAGGACCGGGGTCGGGCGGTGGCCCGCCGGTACCGAACCGGGGAGCAGATTGAAGCCAAGCACCAAGGCAGGGTACTCAGACTCCGACTAGGCTAGGAGCCGCCGTAACGGTCAAATTCTCTGATTGCGGTCTGGACCTCAGGGGTTCATTCCCAACCAAGTCCCGTCAGAAGGCAACAGCCCAACCCGTCCGGATAAGCGCCACCGCCAACGGCCAGAGATCCAAGGGCCAGTACCTGCGGGCAAAACGGGCTCTCCCGACACGTACAAGCCGGGGAGCAGACTACCCGTGGGAAGGCATAGGAGTCAAACACTTACACATAGGTGCAGGGAACAACAGCCACCATCAACCCGTCCGGGGAGAGTGAAGACACCGCAGCTGACTGTGGGCCCCGTCCATTCAGCCGTTTGGTTTACCAGAGACTCTGTTCTTGTCTACCTGAGTGAGTACACCAATGCCATCCGGCACCGCGCTGCACCGCAACGTTGCACCCGCGTCCACGCTGCCTCCCCGCATCGGCACCTGCACCTATCCCTCCTCCCTACTCCCCAAACGGGGCCCCGGGACCAACCGCCCCTACCAACGGAGGTGTCAACACCTTAGCTGCTCTCCGCCATCGCTCCGGGATCCCCCGTCACCAGCAGTGGTGGTGCCCACCATTACCACAACCCGTGGGTGGCGTCACAACCGTATCCCACCATCAAACCTCCCCTTTTCACTCGTGGGCGAGGAGGCATTGCTCGAGCCCCCGGGTCCGGCCCCGTGCTCGAGCCACCGAGGAGCAGAAGCACCGGACCCGAGCGCCTGCGATTCCCAGGCGAGCGGCGTTCCCAACCCCTCCACCCGAGCGCCAGCGATTCCCAGGCGAGCGGCGTTCCCAACCCCTCCGCCCGCGACAATTGTCTATAAAATGAAGGTAGTTTCACACTCAAAGTTGTAGTGACTGGTGAGATATGGTGCCTGAAAGCCAAAAGTTCAACATATTTTTACCCTTTTGCTCATCAGTGTACACTGAACACTGAGGAAGTTTTGAACCCGCTTACTTAAATTTATTTAATACTTCATACAAAAGCCTTTGTTGGTGATGACAACTTCAAGACGCCTCCTGTATGGAGAAACTAGTCGCATGTATTGCTCAGGTGTGATTTTGGACCATTCTTCCACACAAACACAATTCAAATCCTGAAGGTTCCATGGGCTGCTTCTGTGATTTCTGAACTTTAGTTCCTCCTTCCATAATTTTCTATTGGATTCAGGTCAGGTGATTGGCTGAGCCATTCTAGCATCTTTACTTTCTTTCCCTGAAACCAACTGAAGGTTTTCTTGACTGTGTGTTTGGGATCATTATATTGCTGAAATATCCACCCTTGTTTTATCTTCATTATCCTGGCAGATGGCAGCAAATATTTTTCAATAATTTCTTGGCAAATTTGTCCATTCATCCTTCTTTCAATTACATGAAGTTTCCCAGTGCCGTATGCTGAAAACTGCCCCCCATCATGATGTTCCCACCTGCACTGTTGGTATGGTGTTTTTGGAGTGATATGCAGTGCATTTTGGCCTCCAAACATGGTGTGTATTATGGCATCCAAAGAGTTCAATTTTGGGCTCATCTGACCAGACTATGATCTCCCAGTATTTCACAGGTTTGTTTAAATGTCGTTGAGCAAAACTTTAAACACTTTTTAATATGCTTTTTGTTTATCAGTGGAGTCTTGCATGGTGAGTGTGCATACAGGCAATGGAGACTGAGAGCATTACTGATTGTTTTCTTTGAAACAATTGTACCTGCTGATTCCAGGTCTATCTGTATCTTGCCACAGGTCGTAATTGGCTCTTGGACAACTCTTCTGATGATTCTTTTAACTCCTCTGTCTGAAATCTTGGTGGGAACACCAGGTTGTGGCCGGTTTATGGTGAAAATATGTGCACATCACTGGAACCCTCAGTAGTTGAGAAACTCTTCTGTAATTTTTGCTATCAGTATGTTTTGCAACATTAAGGCCCCTTTCACGTCAGTGATTCTGGTACGTTTGTGCTTTTTTTTAAAACGTACCAGAATCACTGACATACGCAGACCCATTATAATGAATGGGTCTGCTCACACGTCAGTGATTTTTCACTGCACGTGTCTCCGTGCGGCGTACCCGCGTGTGCGTGATTGCCGCACGGAGACATGTCCATTTTTTTCTGGCATCACTGATGTTCCACGGACCACGCAGTGGTTGGTGTGGTCCGTGAAACACGTGCCAGAAAAAAACGTACTTTTAAAATAAAAATCATTTTTACTCACCCGGCGTCCAGCGATGTCCTCTGCAGCCCGTGCAGCTTGCTGCTTCTGAGCCGGCTCATTATTGTCGCGCATATTCATTATGCGCGACACAGCCAACCCGGAAGCAGCTGCTGCGGGGGTCAGCGCCGGCCGGATGCTGCACCGCGGGAGCGATCAGCACCATGGACAGCGGGAGCGCGCACAGGTGAGTTGTTTTCTAAGTGCAATCACGGGCCACGGAGAACGGAGCCCGGATTGCACTTAGACAACCCAGGGACATGTGCGTGTTTTACACGCCAGTGAAAAACCTCACTGTTTTTCACTGACGTGTGAAACGGGCCTTAGGCTGCAAAGGTTTTGAGACAGCTCAATAGAGGCAAGTTTGGGACCCGAAGGCTTTGAGCAGCAAGCGGTATGGTGTTGTCATGTTAAAAAACAATGTGGCACTTTAGGTAAATGGCTATGTGTTTAGAAAGTAAAAGAACGATGAGTCAACATGGGGGTTAGGTAATTTTGTTGACATAATTTTTTTAGGTTTTCCCTTTTTTCTGCTTTTTTTTGGTTTGACACTGGATATACTGGTCTCAAAAAGTGTGAAACTGGCTTTGGCACTTGCCCCACTTAGCAGGTCCCAGGAGCTCACTTGAGTTCACTCTTTTAGGTCTATACAGGTATCTAGAGGGACCAAGACTGACAGATGACATGTTATTATTATTGTCTGACTGCGCACACACGCCGCCCAGCAGGAGGAGAGAGCACTACTCCTTCAGTAAAACTGCAAACTGAAAATACTGATAGTCAAGCACGTCATTCATGTAGGAAGATCTCACTGACTGCTCTGCTATCAGTAGTACATGCCACATGAATAGAGCAGAATACTGGTACTGTCTATCATGCCTAAACGTTACCGAATTGACCGCTTGATATTCACAATGCCCACTTCAGCTGCTCTGGCTGCAGAAAACACAGACTGCCGTAGGCCTCAAACACAGCTGTAATATGAGCCCATCAACTTGGCATGACAACTGATAGATCTGCATATGGTGCCAGGAGGACAGCTGGACGGAATTTGTTTTCCCATTTTCAACTAGAAAAAAATTCTACTTTTTCTTCTAGTTTTGTTCAACCCCTTTAAATAATAGCAAATTGTTATCTTTATTGCATTCTAGATTATTTATTGATGGTGCATAGGGAGACAGATCGTACTAAAAAATTAAAACTCGTCCTAATCTGTTTGATTCACGATATTCCAGAAAAAGCAATCCTGTTAAAAATCTATGGCATAATATACATTCAGCCTCAAACAACACTGTTCTATCTATAAAAAAAGAGGTTTTGGAACGCAAGAATAAATGACAAACCACACCAAAATTTATGACGGTGACAAAATTTTGTTGTGCAAAACAGTAGATTTGGCCTCCAAAAACGTACACATCAGAACATTGTTGTATGCTGCCACCTACTGGCATAAGAACATATTGCTGGATATATGTGCACATAAAGCGGGGTGTGAGAAAGGTTTTATTGTAAATTCTTGTCCTCCAGGCTGTAATAATGGTTGGAATGATATTTGCTCTAATAACCGCACTTTTTGAAACTGTCATGGATGCCCCAATTTTGCACAAAACCATGTTGATCCAAGTTATTCCGGGATGACATGAAAATGTTTAATTCTATTGTGTGATATTACTGATTTTTTTTTTTTTGCTACTCTAAGGCTACGCTAACATGACCATATGATTCGGACGAGTGAATGCGACAAGATCTAGCATTGAACTCGGACCAATGTTATTCAATGAGGGAGAGCTTTTTTCTCATCCAAATTCTGAATGAGCAAAAAGTCGCAGCATGCTGTGATTATCAGCGAGAGCCATGTCACTTGCACCCATACAAGTCTATGGGTGCGAGTGAAACATCGGACTGCACTCGGATGATATCCGACTGCAGTGCAATAATCGCATCAGCTGACAATGGAGGAGATGGAGAGATCGCTCCCTCCCTCTCTTCCTGGGCTGTGATCTGATAGCAGGATCAGTTCACAGTTGCATGACACTTGACTTACGCTGGCGGCACAGCGGGAGCCACGGGTCATTAGCATATCGTATCTGATGCACTTGCATCAGATGCCATATGATTGCGTGAATACAGCCTAAAAATGTGTTGGTTTTTTTTCTAGTTTTTGGAGCAGAAGCTGAGCACAAACTCTTCAGATCCTCCACTAAATCTCAATAATCCTCAAAAATTTCATTTTTCCGCCCTGTTTGTGCCCCAAAAAGACTGTGCCCTCCGCTAAATGTCAAAATTCCTCAAAATTCGAGTCTCTTTGCTGCATTTTTGCAGAAACATTATGTGTACATAACCAATTATCTTAATTCAAAGGTGAAATCTTTCTTTAATGAATACAGATTTTTCAATTACTGAGATAGGAGATGGCAATTGGTGCTCATAAAGTTTTATGGAGAACTCTAACTATTGTTTCAGGAGAACTTGCAGCAGAATTTCAGTACCTGCCTTTAAGAGAACATGTTGCATGAAAAAACACTATTAACATGCAGATATGGGGTTAATCCGCAGGTTAATAGCATTTGGAACCTGCAATAGACAAGCCGTAACATGGCTCATTCGACCCAAAAATAATAAAGTAACTGCTTTCCGAATAGGGCGATACAAAAACAAATTAAATTCTGTAAAACTTTGTTTTCAGTGTGTAAAAATAGCAAAGCATAAAAAAATATAAATCTGGTATCGTTGTAACTGTATTGACCTGAAGAATAAACCAGTCTTATCACTTTTACCGGACGGTGAAAAAATATTCATAAAACTAAGTGAATTGTTGGTGTTGTTCTTTCTATGTGTGGAAAATCCTAATAGAAAGTGAACAAAATGGTATATTCCTCAAAATGGTACCAAAAACATCTTCAACTCATTGCTTAAAAAATAAGCCCTCATACAGACCTATTTGCCAAAAAATAATAAAGTTACAGTTCTCAGAATATGGCGACAGAAAAACATTTTTTTTATTTTATATATATATAAAAAAAAAGCATTTTTAGTGTGTGATGGTAGCAAAACATTGAAAAAATATGTAAATATGGTATTGCTGTGATAGTATGACTAAGAATAAAGCCATCTTATCACTTATATACATGGTGAACAGCACAAAAATAAAAATAAGAACTCAGAATCAAAAATCAGAATAAGGCTAGATTTGCTAGATTTGCATTTATCCTGCGCTCTCCACTGAGTACTTACGTTGAGGTTTCCATGTAAATCCCAAAATATGCGATTCAGACAAAACCCCCAAAAGAACCACTCACTTTAATGAGGCAGCTGAAGCCACTTTGAGCTCTGTCTGGTCTCTGTTCCGATGGTGTTCCATCATCTTAGGTGGGATTTTTTTTAAACCACAAGCATGGACGACCATAGTTCAGTGTAGGTCTAAAAAGATGGATATGACCTAACACACGCCAAAAGGAGTCCAAAGTGTCTCCATCTGCCTCATTATAGTGAGTCATTCTGCTGGGTATTTCATCTGAATGGCATTTTTGTTGCATTTACATGGAAACCCCAACGTAAGTGCTCAGCTCAAAACACAAAAATGTGATCCCAGCCTAATACTGAAAGCGATCAAAAAGTGTTCTGTACCCCAAAATGTTACCAATAAAACCCCTAACTTACAACGTACAAACCGAGCCCCCACTCAAGTCTGTCATCAGGGCGTCCCACATTACTGGTAGAACAAATGTAGCGCCCCTGAACCCGTCAGGAGCTACTGTCCCTGGGGGTAGGCCCTGTCAAAGCTTCAGGGCCTACCCCCAGGGACCCAGAAGACCAGTGCCGGTAACAGCAAAACACATTTTAATCCCTGTTTTTCCATTCCCAAAGACTGGTGACAGGCTAGGGTTGGACCCAATGGATGGCCACCTAGGGGAGGAGCTGATCCAGTCCACTAGATGACAACCAGGGGAGTAGGGGTCAGAAATCAGTAAGTGGAAGTGAGAGGAGACGGACGCAACCGCACTAACAGGAGAGTGTAACGGTTACCTGAGGGCCCAGGCGTGTGGTTGCCGGTGGAGTACTCCCGGAACCATAGCACCAACGGGGTAGAGAATCCTAGGTCAGGCAAACGCTCCAGGCAGACCTGATAAAATCTGCACAGTGAGGGGATCATCCAGGACCTCACTGACCGTAAAGTTCGGAACACAGAAGCAACAGAAGAACTGGGGAACAAGACCATAGAAACCGTCCCCACAGGGTTCAAGCTACCTGTTATATGGACTAAGACTAAACGAGAACCAGGAGAGGACCCCCAGACGCCTCAAGCCATGGTGATCCCCTAATCAGAGACAGGTGCAGGGGAAAGAAGCCACCAGGTTACCAAACCAGCACTGGGACTAAGCGGACCAGCGGTGAGAACCAGCCTTCCTTGGGCTACCAGCCATAACAACGCTGTGAGTAAAGCAACCAGTTACACTGCAATCCTTTGTGTGGCCTACCTTCTTTCCGCGCCCAACAACATCATCTATCTCCTGGGGCCTGGCCCTACTTGCGGAGGGCCCAACATCCAGGCTGCCACCAACACCAGCCCCAGTAGTGAGAACTGTGCAGCGGCGGCTCCACTTAAATAGTTGCAACCCGCAAGTGGCGTCACAACAAAATTGAATTTAATCTCCCCTGTAAACAACCCCCCTTTTTGGCGCGACCCCGGGGTCACAGAACCGGGCAACGGCCACCCAGTGACATTCCCATAAATATACAGCCCGGGAATGAGTACCCCATAGCCCTGGTGTGGCACACAAAGACTCTGGAAACGCGATGGCTCCCACACCCCAAATAAAATCCAGTGAAATCTACACTCCCAAATCTAAATGCCTCCGCCCCATTCTCAACCTCACTGTGCCTAAGTGGCAACGTATGTAGCATTATCATAGTGAGGAAAGCCCAATTAACAATCTCCAGAAACAAAAGCTGGGCACAATGTATGGGCACTAGGCTTACATATTTACAATTCTCCAGAAATAAAGGCATGGCATGGATGTTACAAAAGAGTCACTGCAGCCTTAGACAAATTCATTGAGAAGTGTAATTTTTACAATGGCGTCAATTGTGGGTTTTTTTTGCTGAGATAGCATCTCAGGGGTTGGGCTAATGGAGGCTACAATCTATTCAAGCAGAATCTGCGCTCTAAATGCCAAGTTGCACACCTTTCCATCTGATCCCGCCATGTGCTCAAACAGTAGTATACAACCTACATATGGGGGGTTGATGCATTTGGTAAATACTGCATAATTTTAAGGCTACAAAAAAAATGTTAGTGGAAAAAAAGTAAGTTTTTCATTTTCACGGTGCAAATGCAACACTGTCCAAACTTGCATTCCAAAAATTAAATAGTGCTGTCTGCTTGCCAAACCCTGCTAGGTGCCCAAACATTAGTTGTTGATCACATATGAGATATTACTATGTTCGGGAGAAATTGCGGAACAAATTATGGGGTCCGTTTTCTACCATTATCCATTGTGAAAATTACAAATTTGGGGCTAAAGCAACATTTTAGCTAAAAAAAACAACCATAATTTTTACATCCACATTTTTAAAAGTTCTGTAAAGCACCTATAGGTTAAAAATGTTTAACACACGCCTAGATGTATTCCTTGAGGAGTCTAGTTTTCAAAATGGGGTCACCTGTGGGGGTTTCTGCTTTTTAGGTACCTTAGGGGCCCTGCAAATGCGATATGTCTGCAATCCATTTCAACCAAATTTGTGTTCTCAAATTCAAATATTGCTCCTTCTGTTCCAAGCCCAGCCATTTGTCTAAACAGAACTTTTTGGCTACTTGTGGGGTAGCACAACGCTCATAAAAAAGTGGGTACCAATTTTTCATATTACCTCTTGAAAAAGTGAAACATTTGGGGCAAACACAAGACTTTTTCAGAAAAAAAAAAATGTTTTCAATATGTTGGCCTAATGTTATCAAATCCTGTGAAGTACCCGTGAGTTCAAAATGCTCATTATACCCCTGTTTATGATAATTGAGAGGTCTAATTTCCAGAATGGTGTCACTTGTGTGGGTTTTCTACTAGTTAGATACCTTAGGGGCCCTGCAATGCAACATGGTGCAACCTATTTCAGCTTTACCAAAATTTAAATATTGCTCCTTCCATTACGAGCCCTTCAAACAGAGGTGTCTGACCACATATGGGGTATCAGCGCTTTCAAAAGAGACTGGGTAACAAATTGTGGGGTGCATTTTGTAGTGCTATTCCTTGTAAAAGTGAAAGAATAAGGGTTAAAGCAACGTTTTAGAGTGAAAGTTACAACTTTTATATTTTCTTCATTCCATTATGCATTCATTTCTGTGGGGTTAAACTTTTTCCTCATAGTAGTTTTGAAGTGTTTGAGGGGTGCAGTGTTTAAAATGGTATCACTTTTGGGGAGATTTCAATATTTAGGTCCCTCAAAGGCCATTTAAATCTGAATAGGTCTCTAAATAAGCAATTCTGTAAATTGTTTGACAAAAATGAGAAATTTCTACTAAATTTTTTAACCCTTCTAATGCCCTAACAAAATAAAATGAGATTTGAGAAATGATGCAGATGTAAAGTAGACATGTGGGAAATGTTATTTATTAACACCTTCACGACTGAGGACGTACCAGTACATCCTAAATCATGAAGGGGTGATTTGAACAGCAGACATATGCGGCTATCATGCGCAGGAGGATCCACGATCCACCTGTGCCTGTTAACCCATTAGATCGCGCTGTGACAGCGCGATTTAAATGGCCGCAGTGGGGACATTGCCTCTCCTCGTTGCCATCGGAGGCCCCATGACGTGATCATGGGGAGCCGATGGTTGCCATGGTAGTGACGGGTCATGTGATGACTCCTGTTGCTATCATGATGTAGGTCCTGTTCCAGCCGGCAGAGCAGCGGCTGGAAAAAGGAGCATTTCTGTTGATCAAAGCTGTGCAGCTCTGAACAATAGAAATAAATCAGCGATCAGACTGCTGATCCTTATAAATAAATAAAAAGTGTAAAAAAAAAAAAGTTTTTAAAAATTTAAGAAAAAACAAAAAAAAACCCTAAAGGTTCACATCGCCCCCATTCGCCCCACTGAAAATTTAGGGGTTAAAAAAATAAAAAATACACATATTTGGTATCTTTTTTGGGACAAACGTCTGATTTTTTTTAACCCCTTAGATAAAAGTAAACCTACACACGTTTGACATCTACAAACTCGCATTGACCTGAGGCATCACACCCACACATCCTTTTTACCATCTAGTGAACACGGTGACTAAAATACCCCCAAGACAATCATGCAATTGCACTTTTTTGCAATTTTTCCGCACTTGTAATTTTTTTTGCCATTTTCCAGTACTCTATATGGTAAAATTCATGGTTTCATTTAAAAGTACAACTTGTCCCGCAAAAAGTAAACCCAGATATGGCAAAGTAAAAATGTTACGGCTCTTGGAAGAAGGGGAGAAAAAAACAAGTGGAAAATCACCCGAGGTGAAGGGGTTAATTATTTTGCACAGCATGACTAACTAAAGCGTAACCGTCATATTAATTTTTATTTCATAACTCAATAGGATACATGAAAATAAGCAACTTTGTAATATCTCTCCATAAATAAACGTAAATCATATCGACTTAAATTTATCACTATCATAAAGAACAATATGTGACGAATAAACATTCTCAGAATCTGTGGGATCCATTGAAGCTCCAGAGATATTACCGCATAAGGTGACGCTGGTCAGAATTGTCATTAACAAAGTGGATTGGTCCTTATGGGGTTAAAGTCAGAATTGGCTCCGTCATTAATGGGTTAAAATGTTCTGGAAAAATGAAAGCTTGTTTCTGATTGGTTGCTTTAGGTAGTGCTGATAAACGTGGCCTTTTATTCTTTGACACCAGAGATGCATACCTCCCAACCGTCCCGGATACAGCGGGACAGTCCCTCTTCTGAGCCTTTGATCCCGGGTCCCGCCCGTGAGGCTGTTTGTCACGGCTCCACCCACCCACTGTAGCCCCGCCTCGCTGTTTCTCCCTTCTACTATTCATTACAGAGCCGAGCGCGCACCTACTCCTGTGACTGCTGCTGAGGTATGAATCACCCCCTGCAGCAGAGCGACCCCCCCCTGCAGCAGAGCCCCCCCCCCCCCCCTGCACCAGAGCCGACCCCCCCAGTCCCGGAGCCTGCGTTTCCCTGCAGCTGTTCTCTGATTCCCCGTGTGCGGCTTCTCACTGCTGCAGACACACGGGGAATCAGGAAGCTGAGGAGACCGTGCAATCAGCACTTATCTCCTGCAGATAGCAGTGACAATAACCTATGCAGAGTGACATCTGCAGGCTTCTATTAGCTTACCGATCAGTGGTCTCCTGCCTGTGGAGCAGAGCTGCTGGGTCCTAGCTTCCCAACAGCTTCAGCTCTGCTTTATCCTGGCTCCTCTACCAGTTAAAGGGAACATGTCAGCAGAAATTTCACAATAAAAATAAAAGATTCCCCTCTGCAGCTCCTGGGCTGCTTCTAGAAAGGTTCCTGTTGTTATTGTGCCCCCTTTGAGACCTACAAAAATACTTTATGAAGTCTTACCTTTTTGTATGCAAATGTGTTTTTATGGTCACGGGGGCGGGCTGTCTGGCGTCCGTTATTCCCCCTCCTGCCGCTTTACGCAGTCCCCCATTGCTCATTTACATACACAAGGACGCCTTCCTCATGTAACTGTCCTCCCGAAGTTTTGCGCATGTGAACGCTTTTTCAGGTGATTGCGCAGGCACGAGATTATGGGCGGCGCTGTGATTGTCATCAGCAGCGTTAACCAAGTACCCGCCCATAATCTCGTGCCCGCACTTTTCCCTCTGACTCCACCGTTATGCGCAAGTGCTGGCCATATGAACCATGTTACCTATTACTGCTTGCACGAGATTATGGGCGGGTACTTGGATGACTTTGCTGATGACAATCACAGCGCCGCCCATAATCTCGCGCCCATGATAATAGGTAACGTGGTTCATATGGCCAGTGCTTGCGCATAACGGTGGAGGCAGAGTGAGAAGCGCGGGCACGAGATTATGGGCAGGTACTTGGATGACGCTGCTGATGACAATCACAGCGCCGCCCATAATCTCGCGCCCATGGTAATAGGTAACATGGTTCATATGGACAGTGCTTGCGCATAACGGTGGAGGCAGAGTGAGAAGCGCGGGCACGAGATTATGGGCAGGTACTTGGATGACGCTGCTGATGACAATCACAGCGCCGCCCATAATCTCGCGCCCATGGTAATAGGTAACGTGGTTCATATGGCCAGTGCTTGCGCATAACGGTGGAGGCAGAGTGAGAAGCGCGGGCACGAGATTATGGGCAGGTACTTGGATGACGCTGCTGATGACAATCACAGCGCCGCCCATAATCTCGCGCCTGCGCAATCACCTCAAAAGCGTTCACACTTTGCACAGTGCTTACTCCCGCGAGAGTGGCACTGGGCATGCACAAAACTTCAGGAGGACAGTTACATGAGGAAGGCGTCCTCATGTATGGAAATGAGCAATGGGGGACGGCGTACAACGGCAGGAGGGGGAATAACGGACGCCAGGCAGCCCGCCCCCGTGACCATAAAAACAGATTTGCATACAAAAAGGTAAGACTTCATAAAGTATTATTTTAGGTCTCAAAGGGGGCACAATAGCAACAGGAACCTTTCCAGAATTCATCCCAGGAGCTGCAGAGGGGAATCTTTTATTTTTTTTGCTAAATTTCTGGTGACAGGTTCCCTTTAAAGGGAACCTATCAGGTGCAATCTGCACTCAGAGCCAGGAGCAGTTCTGGGTGTATATTGCTAATCCCTCCCTAACTGTCCCTGTATACACTAGCATAGATAAAGGCATCTATAGAAAAAGGATTTTTAAAGAGCTTATATCTTATGCTAATTAGCGCGGGGACTAGTCCCAAGGGCGTTACTTCACTTGGCTAGTCGGCTCATATAGCGTGTTAGTACTCACACAGGGGCGTAATAACATGCTAACATGCTATGCGAGCCGACTAGCCAAGTGAAGTAACGCCCTTGTGACTAGTCCCCGCGCTCATTAGCATAAGATATAAGATCTTTAAAAATATTTGTTCTTGATCTCTTTATCTATGCTAGTGTATACAGGGACGGTTAGGCAGGGATTAGCAATATGTACCCAGAACTGCTCCTGGCTCTGAGTGCATATTGCACCTGACAGGTTCACTTTAAAGGGAACCTGTCACCAGATTTGGGGCCTATAAGCTGCGGCCACCACCAGCGGGATCTTATGTACACATTCTAACATGCTGCATACCTCCCAACCGTCCCGGATACAGCGGGACTTTCACGCTTTACGTTGTTTGTCCCGTTGCCACGGGCGGGACGGCCGGCTCCCGGGCTCCGCCCACCCACTCTCTCTCCGCCTCCCTGCTTTTCCCTCCTACCATCCTAGTAGACGTGGCATAGAGAGGAGCGCTGCCTGTGCTGCTGCTGGTACAGTAAACTAATCTCCCCAGCGCTGATTTCCCTCCCTCCCCCCTCACCCCCTGCCGCCTGTCTGTGCGGGCGCCCCCCTGCCGCCTGTCTGTGCGGGCGCCCCCCTGCCGCCTGTCTGTGCGGGCGCCCCCCTGCCGCCTGTCTGTGCGGGCGCCCCCCTGCCGCCTGTCTGTGCGGGCGCCCCCCGCCGCCTGTCTGTGCGGGCGCCCCCCCGCCGCCTGTCTGTGCGGGCGCCCCCCCGCCGCCTGTCTGTGCGGGCGCCCCCCCGCCGCCTGTCTGTGCGGGCGCCCCCCCGCCGCCTGTCTGTGCGGGCGCCCCCCCCGCCGCCTGTCTGTGCGGGCGCCCCCCTGCCGCCTGTCTGTGCGGGCGCCCCCCCGCCGCCTGTCTGTGCGGGCGCCCCCCCGCCGCCTGTCTGTGCGGGCGCCCCCCCGCCGCCTGTCTGTGCGGGCGCCCCCCCCGCCGCCTGTCTGTGCGGGCGCCCCCCTGCCGCCTGTCTGTGCGGGCGCCCCCCTGCCGCCTGTCTGTGCGGGCGCCCCCCTGCCGCCTGTCTGTGCGGGCGCCCCCCTGCCGCCTGTCTGTGCGGGCGGCCCGCCGCCTCATTGTGCGGGCGGCCGGCCGCCTCTCTCTGCGGGCGGCCGGCCGCCTCTCTGTGCGGGCGGCCCGCCGCCTGTCTGTGAAGGCGGCCGGCCGCCTGTCTGTGAAGGCGACCGGCCGCCTCACTGTGGCTGCCTGCGTGTCCGTGCTGGAGGCCCGCCGGCTGCCTGCGTGTCCGTGCTGGAGGCCCGCCGGCTGCCTGCGTGTCCGTGCTGGAGGCCCGCTGGCTGCCTGCGTGTCCGTGCTGGAGGCCCGCCGGCTGCCTGCGTGTTTGTGCTGAATGGGTGTGGATGGGGAGTGGATATGGGCGTGACTGTGAAATGGGTGTGGTTAGGGGGCGTGGCCTAAAAATTTGCCGCGGCGCGCTACGCGCGCCGCAAACTTTGTCCCTCTTTTCCTTCTTTAAAAGTTGGGAGGTATGAGAGATGAAAAAAAATAAATTACTGCATCTTTAAATTAACTCTTCAAAACTTGCATATAGGCCCATAGCGCTTGTTTATTATATAGCTCCGCCCAGTGACGACACCACTAACCTATCAGGTTGGGGTAGAATAGCCAGTCACAATCTGCTGTATTTTTTAGCTAGCCAGGATTTGTTATCATAGACTCGATGCAGAAAAGATAAGATAAATGTGTCTCCAGTGCCGTAATTGTACTTTTAGTGCAGTAGTCATATTTGTATAGCCCATTGTTACTGTGCTGTAAGGAGCTGGCTTCACAAACATGGCTCCAGTAGTGAGGACACAATCAGAGACAACGTTTTACCCGACGCTGGGTGTTTGGCTCTGACGTCACTACGTTGGGTGGCACGCACGGCCGGTGTCGCAGAGGAGGGGCTGGGGAGCGGAGAGCAGTGGAAACAGTGGTTTATCAGACGAGGCTCCGTGCAGCGGCGGCCCCGGTAGGTGAGACCGCAGCGGACTCCCGTGTAGTGCGCGCCCCGGAGCTGCCGTACGTGCGCGCCCACCTCGGGTGAAGGCGTCCACAGGAAGGTCTGAGGCGCAGCAGACGTGGAGCTCCAATTAAAGGGGCAGCTCCCATCAGTGCTTGTTATTCATTGGCCGTGCCCTCACTAATGATCCCAATATGCCAGCATAATCCCAGCAATATAAGTGCCCACACACCGGCCTGTCACTGTGCTGGCTGGCAGTGAATAGAACTACATTCAGATGCACACAACCCTCGTCAGAGGCCGGGGTAGACCTGTCCAATCCTGGTGGCTAATGCCCGGGGTAGCCGTGGCCAGATATGGTTATGTCTGTAATAGAGAGGTCTCCATTCTGGGGGACATCGGGGGTCTCGTGTAGGGACCGGCCTCTAGCGTCATTATGGGCAGGATCTGGTGGGGCGAAACAGATTTTTTTTTGTAGCGTTAATGATTGATTTTTTTAAGGGACCTACATTGAGTTGTATCCAAACGTTCGGACCACAGCGGTCACTCAATAGTTAATAATGGATCAGTCTCTACATGCAGTCTGATCAGCGTCCGAGTCTGACCGGCTCTCCATACACGGCTGCTAGGCCAGTCCTTCCATCCGTATAGGCTGTCGGTGAATAATTTTGGATAAGTAATGATGATTTTTTATTTCTATATCGCCCACATATACCGCAGCACTTTACAATTCAAGGGGACATGTACAGAAAATAAAGATATTACACAATAGCACAATTCAGGGTCCTGCTCGCAGCTGACAGACCGTGAGAAACCGGGGAGGCACAAAAGGTGAATGGTAAAACGTGCTTGTACTGTGGGGTCCGGCCATCAATATAATAGGGGATTCACACAATGCTGCATGGGTCGGTCACCAGCCGGTATGTGTGCAGAGGGGATACAAGGGACCAGAATGGTAAGAATATTTTGTATGGGGATAGTTAGATAAGTGAGGTGATAGGCTAGTCTGAAGAGATGTGCTTAAAACTGTGGGTATTGGTAATTAAGCAAATTGTCCTGGATAGTGCATTCCAGGGAATTGGCGCAGCTTGCAAGAAGACTTGGAGATGGGAGTGGGAGGCTTGGATTATTGAGGATGTCAGTCTTGAGTCATTAGTAGAAAGTTATCAATGGCACTTCTTAATGAATGGAGAGATCGGAGTGCACTTTCAAGTTCCAAGGCCACAGAGCTTCATATATAAAGAAGGCACGCCCAAATAGACTGCAACGTGTTTTTATTCAAATGTACTTAAAAAAATGTTTACGGTGCCACTGGACCTTCTTCAGTTGCACATTGACAAGAGAGATGTCTGTATGGGATGGCGCGGTATCCACCGCCGCATGGAGGCCGCATTGGCTTCCACGCCATCCCATACAGACATCTCTCTTGTCAATGTGCAAATAAAGAAGGTCCAGTGGCACCGTAAACATTTTTTATGTACATTTTAATAAAAACACGTTGCAGTCTATTTGGGAGTGCCTTCTTTCTATATTGAGTCATTAGTAGAACTGAGGGCACAAGTAGGGTGAGGGAAGAGATGTAGGGCGGTGCAGAACTGTAGAGAGCTGTGAGTGATAAGTTTATATTGTGCTCTATGCTGGATGGGTAACCAGTGCAATGACTGGGACAGGGCATAGGCATCGGTGTACTAGTTGGATAAGTGAAGGGATTTCCAAAATATCAGCTTGAGTTTAGTCTTCTTAGCTGAGTAAGGCTAGTTTCACACTTGCGTTGAACGGTATCCGTTGCATTGCGTTGTGTGATGGATGCAACGGATGTGTTGCATATAGTGGCACAACGGATGCTGCAAAACAACGCAATTCGTTTTGGTTTTTTTTTTTTTTTTTACAGTTTTACCGTCTGCAGACTACTGTGAACGATCAGCTGATCGCTAACAGTAGTCGGCCGCCGGGTGATCAGCCGATCACTCACAGTAGCCGGCCGCCGGGTGATCAGCTAATCACTCACAGTAGCCGGGTGATCAGCCGATCACTCACAGTAGCCGGCCGCAGGGTGATCAGCTAATCGTTCGGTCGCCGACAATGTGTGTGGGGGGCGGAGTGCGAAGTGGGTGGAGCCGAGCGGGGCCATGGCTGAGGACGTCAGTGCCGCGGGGACTGCATCGCTGGGGGACAGGTGTGTGTGTGGGTGTGTGTGTGTGTGTGTGTGTGTGGGTGTGTGTGTGTGTGGGTGTGTGTGGGAGCGGCGCTGAGCGGGGAAGTGTCGGGCTCCCGACACACGTAACCAGGGTTCCTTGGTTACCCGATGTGTACCCTGGTTACGGGTGGAGGGAGCCAGAGAGAGCATGCGCAGTGAAATCCAAAGGATTCCGCTGCTCAAAAAAACGTTACATGCTGCGTTCCTTCCGCCCGACGCAGCGTCAAAATAACGACACTGCGTCGTCCGCCGGATGCAACGCTGACACTTGCGTTACAGTGTGTCATCCATACAAGTCTATGGAGAATAGCGCAGTGCGTTAACGGACTGCGCTATTCTCCATAGTGACGGACTCCGCTGAACGCAAGTGTGAAACTAGCCTTATCAGTGGCCATTACAACGGTTCCTTTTTTTCTGCCTGGTTTTACCAAAACTGGAATGAGGATAATACAGGGATGCTAGTCATGTTGCCCCCAATATGCTGGAATAGGGGCACAACGTGCATTTATTTCTGGGCTGATTGGATGAATACAGTTTCCATATGATATCACTAAGGGCGTAGATACATAGGCAGACTTCAGGGGTATCGCGGCTGTGGTGTACGTCCCCAAGGCAGATTTCAGGACCCCATACTAGAACAGTACAACACAAAGCTGCATGCAGGAGCCATCCACACAGTGGCCCTGATGGTGTAATATCATCGTGTGGCTCGGAGAAGCTGCTTTTGGCATTCTATTTACTACCCTATGTAATGCAGGGCACATGAGCGTCTGTGAACTGTATACTAAATAATTCAGGTAATCCTGTCCTCCCTGATGGTAATGTCTGCGTGACTGGGGGAGCTCCTTAATGGAAATCCATTATTGCTCGGCCTTCCAGGCACACGGTCACAAGGTATTGATGGACTTCAGCCAGCGTTCTGGTCGTGATGTGGAAGTAATATGGTCACCCTGGCTGGTGTGCTGTCATTTTCTATTTTACTTGCCACATACTCAATGGTTACTGTATACATGGAAAAAAGGTTTTGGACCTGCAGTGGGTGGTTCAGTATATAAAGAACACATTGCTTCCACCAACTAATAACTATCTTATATCAAGTGTAACTTTTATTACATCTACTAAAAGGAACCTGTCACCTGTAAAAATGGTATTAACCTGCACATATGGGGTTAATCTGCAGGTTATTAGCATTTGGACCTGCCTGGTGCCTGCACCACATTAAACCTCCACTGCTGGGAGGAAAAGAACTTTAGGCTATGTGCGCACTAGAGCTTTTTACCTGCGGATTTACCCGCGGATTTGCCCTGGAAATTTCTTGAGAAATGTCTGCAATCTTTGTGCAGACATTTCCCATGAAATTCAATGAGAAAAAAAAATAGTTGTGCGCACTGTGCGGATTTTTCTCAAGAAAATTTCTTGAGAAAATTTTCTCGAGAAACTTTCTTGAGAAAATGTGCATGTCCATTAATTTCCGCAGGTACCTGCGGTATTCCGGGGGTATTCCGCAAGTAGCAATGATGTGCGGTATACCACCGGAATAGCCGCGAATTACCTGCGGGAATGCTCATCGCTGCCTGCGGTTTTGCAGGAAGCGATGTCATTATGCCAGGAAGAGGAGGCGGAGCAGAGTAAACACAGACGTCGCACTCCCTGGACGCCGCACAGAAGCACTTCCGTGCGACCTCCAGGTGCCCGTGCAGTCTGTGTCCTGCTCCGGCCTTGCGGCTGCCTGCACTGCAGGGTGTCAGTGTCTGCCCGCAGTGTCAGCAGTCTGTCACGCGGCAGCGCAGGCAGACACTGACATCCTGCAGTGCTGGGAGCCGCGGGGATGACGATCGCTGCTGTCAGGAGGTGAGATCATTACCTGCTGTGACGATCTCCTGCCGTCACCGCGGTCACTGCTGTCTATGCCCGTCTCGCGAGCGGCCCGAGACTGTCACTAGCGGTGACGTCACGGGCTCTCGCGATACTTCTGACAACGCGGCGGGCATAGAAGTCAGTGACAGCGCTGACGTCAGCAGTACAGGAGATGATCACAGAAGGTAATGATCTCATCCATGCTCCTGATGGCAGCGCTCGTCATCCCCTGCAGTGACCTGAGCTGACCTATTGATGTTAGCTCAGGTCACTGCATTGCTCTCCCAGCCAATGGGGAACATTCTGTTCTTCATTGACTGGGACAGCGACTATGGTATGGATCGCCGTGCCCCCCCCCTTATTGGATTACGCCGGACGTGGAATTGATTGTGCTCTTTTCAATAAATTGGCTAAAGAGGGAATGTTTTGGGGAGTGTTTTTTCAAATAAAACTTTTTTTGTTGTCTATTTTTTAATTATTACTGACTGGGTTGGTGATGTCGGGTATCTGATAGACGCCTGACCTCACCAACCCCAGGGCTTGATGCCAGGTGACATTACACATCTGGCATCAACCCCATATATTACCCCGTTTGCCAACGCACCAGGGCGCGGGATGAGCTGAGGCAAAGCGCCAGGATTGGCACGTCTAATGGATGCGCCACTTCTGGGGCGGCTGCGGCCTGCTATTTTTAGGCTGGGGAGTGTCCAATAACAGTGGACCTCCCTAGTCTGAGAATATCAGACCCCAGCTGTCCGCTTTACCTTGGCTGGTGATCCAATATGGGGGGGACCGCACGTTTTTTGTTTTAAATTATTTATATAATTTAAAATAACAGCGTGGGGTGCCCACTGTTTTGGATTATCAGCCAAGGTGAAGCTGCCAGCGGTGGTCTGCAGGCTGCAGCCGTCTGCTTTACCCTAGCTGGCTACAAAAAATGGGGGGACCTCACGTCGTTTTTTTTTAATTATTTATTTATTTTATGGCTAAATACAAGGCTAAGCACCCTTTAGTGCCACATGAAAGTCACTAAAGGGTGCCAGCTTAGAAAATGCAGGGAGGTGGAACATTATATAGGTTTTTCTTATCTATCCCTCTATCTATCTATCCCTCTATCTATCTATCCATCTATCTATCCATCTATCCCTCTATCTATCTATCTATTCATCTATCTATCCCTCTATCTATCTATTCATCTATCCATCTTTCCCTCTATCCATTATCTGTCTATCGATTATCTTTATTATTTATTGCAGGGACAAATCCGCGGCAAATCCGCGGCACAACCGCATGCGGATTTGGTGCGGATTTTTTCCCCAGGTCCGGAAATCTTTCACTGGCAGAAGTTTCTCAAGAAATTTTCTTGAGAAACTTCACATTTCTAGTGCGCACATAGCCTTAATCCTCCCTGCAGTATTTCAGTTTCAGTCATGGGGGTGGTGATGTAGTTTCAGTCACCGCTCAGTTTACGCAGAGCAGCTGCTTTACCCACCCCAGCACTGACTGACAACCGCACTACATTAGAACCAGCTGTCAGTTAGTGCGGGGGTGGATACAGCAGCTGCTCTCCATACACTGAGCGGAGACTGAATCTGCACCACACCAAAACCGGAATGCTGCCGAGAGGATTAGGCTGGGGCCACACGGGGATCTGCTGCGATCCCCTCGCATGACACTCGGCTCACGCTGGCAGTACAGAACCGAATACAGAAAGTGCTGTCACAATAATGTGGCTATAATGTATTTATATCAGCCTGATGTATAGATATATATGTAGTTTCTAAACCAATCACAGTTGTTACACGTACATGTTGTATGTGATTTTCACGGATTCAGCACATACCCATTATAATCTATGGTGTTATTCACATATCCGTTTTTTTACGGTATCAGCGCCAGTACAAGTCTATAGTCTGTGAAAAACACGTACAGTACGCGGATGGCATCAGTGTGTAATATGTGTGTTGATTAAACTCTGATCCAAGTGTCCGCTTAGTGTGATCATTCACTCAGGGGAGGGATTCTTAGCACATGGGAGAAGATGACACAGAAATCGGGTGTCATCCAAGTGCAATCCTATTATTTTGATGCACCCATAGACTGGAGTGGGTGCGCACCATCTAATTTCTGCTGCCAATCACAGCGTGCTGCAAATTTTTTTTCAGCATGAGAAAAAATACACTGATGAGCACTGCTCCATAGAATAACATTGGTCCAAGTGCAATTCGCTAAAATATGAGGTAGCACTCATCCGTGTTATAGACTCGTGTGAGCGAGCCCTTGGAGTAAGAAAGGTTAGGGGCCACTGTGTTAACCGATATAATAAAAGTTGTGTTTTAGATGGTTATCGGTTGTTATCCAATAGGATATAACAGTCTCAATGCGATAATTGTTACACCGCATGTATCCTAATGATTTGGAGCTTACTGGGCCTGAGCTGAGTGGCTCCCTATGAGACCTGATTTCTGAAAACCATGGTTAGCGTTCTCTAGTCCCGTACAGAAAAGGGTCAGTAAAAGGATTGTCCACCTATAAAAAATACTCAAAAATCACAACGTACCTCTTCAGTTCCCCACCAATCTCCTCATCTCTTTTTAAACAATATGCCCGTAATGTCATGCTTTAGCACTTGGCTGTCCAGTAGAAGTGGACCCGTATGTCTCATACTCAACCAACGCTGCATGCAAGTCCTCACTGTGATCAGTCTCAGGACCCTCATTGCAGAGATCGGGGGGAGGGCCCACAGAGGTTAGACATGTCACTGTTCCTGTGGATAAGCAGTAGACCACCATTGTTTCATAGTTTCATAGTTTTAAAGGTTGAAGGGAGACTCTAAGTCCATCTAGTTCAACCCGTGGCCTAACATGTTGATCCAGAGGAAGGCAAAAAAACCCCCAATGTGTTAAATAAGCTCCAATGGGGAAAAAAATTCCTTCCTGACTCCACATCCGGCAATCAGACTAGTTCCCTGGATCAACACCCTGTCATAAGCTCTAATATACATAACTGGAAATATTATATTTTTCAAGAAAGGCGTCCAGGCTCTGCTTAAATGTTAGTAGTGAATCACTCATTACAACATCATGCGGCAGAGAGTTCCATAGTCTCACTGCTCGTACAGTAAAGAATCCTCGTCTGTGATTATGATTAAACCTTCTTGCCTCAAGACGTAGCGGATGCCCCCGTGTTCCAGTCGCAGGCCTAGGTGTAAAGAGATCTTTGGAAAGGTCTCTGTACTGTCCCCTCATATGTTTATACATTGTGATTAGATCCCCCTAAGCCTTTGTTTTTCCAAACTAAATAACCCCAAGTTTAATAACCTGTCTTGGTGTTGCAGCCCACCCATTCCTCTAATAATCTAGGTCGCTCTTCTATCTACCTGTAAGATTATGCTATTTATAACCTTCTATACTTTTGCTAACAAGAAATGCATCCATTCCTCTCTTAAATTCATTCAGTGAGTTGGCCACCACCACTTCTTCAGGAAGAGAGTTCCAGAGCCTCACTGCTCTTACCGTGAAGAACCCTCTTCTATGCTGATGTAGGAATTTTCTTTCCTCCAATCGAAGAGAATGCCCCCTTGTTCTTGTCATAGTCCTTGGTACCAACAGATCATGGGAGAGATCTCTATATGGCCCTCTGATATATTTGTACATATTTATTAGGTCTCCCCTAGGTCTTCTCTTTTCTAGAGTAAATAGACCTAATTTTGATAACCTTTCCGTGTATTGTAATGCACCCACTCCATTTATTATTTTAGTAGCCCGCCTCTGAACCCTTTCAAGTTCAGTAATGTCTTTCTTGAGCACCAGTGCCCAAAATTGCACACAATACTCCAAGTGTGGTCTGACGAGTGATTTGTACAGAGGGAGAATGATGTTTTCATCTCGTTCCCCCAGACCTCTTCTAATGCATCCCATCACCCTATTTGCTTTGGAGGCTGCTGCCTGACACTGGGCACTCCAATTTAGATTCTTATTGACTAAGATGCCTAAGTCTTTTTCCATGTCTGATTTCCCCAGCGGTTTCCCATTTAGTAAGTAATCGTAGCATCTGTTTCTCCTTCCCATGTGCATAACCTTACACTGAGTTGTTGGACAACTCCTTTACAGTTACATAGGCCTCTTGAGAAAGGTCCTGTATTTGTTTCCAAGCTGTTTTTTATTCTCATGGTTATAATGAGCGGACATTATGGCATGCACACAAAGTATGTGGGTGTGGATCTTCAGCCTTCATGTTAGTAGTGATGTCACTGCTGGCAGCCTAGATGCCCACGTGTGGGGGACATTTGCATTTTCATGGCTCTCAAAAAGAATCTAGGACGCTTCATTTAAAGGGAACCCTGCCTAACTGTCCCTGTATCTAGTAGCATAGATAAAGAGATCTTTACAAAAAGTATTTTCTAAATATCTTATGCTAATGAGGCCAGGGACTAGTCACAAGAGTGTTACTTCCTTTGACTAGTTGCCCCCTTAGCATGTTCTGATCGAGCGCACTGAGCTGAAAACCAATGGTGGCAGCAGAGAGATGAGAGTGACCATGTCTCTGACGCTGCGCAGTCATTAGCATGTTAGCAAGCCCACACGGACATGCTAACATGCTAAGGGGGCTGACTAGCCAAGGGAACTAATGACCTTGCGACTAGTTGCTGGCCTTATTAGCATGTTTATAAAGAATCTTTAGAAATACTTTTACTAAAGTTCTCTTTATCTTTGCTGCTAGATACAGGGACGGTGCCGGGAATAGCAATATACACCAGAACTGCTCTTGGGTCTGGGTACATGTTGCACCTGACAGGTTCCCTTTAAAGGTACACTGTCCCCAAGTCATCCCCTTGTTTTTTTTCTTCTGTATTTTTATTTTTAGCACAGCTGTTTTTCCAAATCCTAGTGATTGGCTGCTACCACCAAAGAGAGCACATTTAGTGAAAAATATCCCCTCCAGGGACTTATGCAACAAAAACGTTGTTATGCACTGCTGCCCATACATTACAGATCTGGCCTATCAGATTGGCTCTCCGCTATTGTGCCTATAGGAAGACCCTGATTGGAAGACCCCTTTTTAAGATCTGTCTCTGCCCTAATAGGACATAAGGACAGTGGTTATCTTTATAAGACGGCCCCAATAAGAATGACATGTCACATATGCATGGTGGTATGTTACTTTACAGTCCTGTGCGGGCACATTGATAGAATATTACCATCTTACAAGGCGTTTGTAATGTTTAATATAGAACTGGTAAAAGTTTAGATGGCTAAATCTGTAACCTGTATGTACCATATTTTCGGACCATAAAGACGCACTTTTTTCCCCCAAATGTTGGAGGAAAGTGGGGTGTGTGTCTTATGGTCTGAATGTAGGGCTGCAGGGAATGAGGGTGCTGCGGTGGAGCGGGTCATCAGCGGCACGAGCAGGCTGTAGCAGCCTGCCGTGACCACCTGGACTTGCTCATTTAATATGCACGCCCATCCTCCCGCCCATCATCTCTCAGTGCTGAAGCCGGCACTGACAGGTGGGCGGGGTGATGGGTGAGGGATAAACAGCCGGCCTGCATGATCACCCCTGGCAACTGCAGGCTGGAGTGATCATGTGTGGCTGTATTCACTGCCCCCCGAACATCATCATCACTGCGGGGGGCAGTGAATCAGTATATTCACCTGTCACCGTTCCCCTGCAGCATCATGATCTCCTCCTGTCTGTGCCGGTCAGCTGACTTGCGTGGAGACTAGCGGTGCGCAGAGCAATGACGTCATCGCTGTGCGCACGTGTCCACACGCAGCCGCCGACACAGACAGGAGGAGGTCGCGGTGCTGCAGGGGGACGGCTCCACTCAGCGGCTCTGCCGCTGACATAGACGGTAAGAGGAGCGGTGCTGCAGGGAGTGAGGTGATGTAAGGTGAGTATGAACGTTTATTTTTTTTTTTATGTGCCACAGGATGCGGCCATACACCAGGATGATGGGGGTATATGAGCAGGATAGGGCTTTATTATGAGCAGGCAGGGGAGTATATGAGCAGGCTGGGGAGTATATGAGCAGCATGGGGAGTATATGAGCAGCATGGGGAGTATATGAGCAGGACATTACCCCATAACAGTGTCAGCAGCAGATCCTCGCCCCATAACAGTGTGTCATGACCACATTTTTTGCTTAAAATTTTATTTTCCTATTTTCCTCCTCTAAAACCAGGGTGCGTCTTATGGTCCGGTGCGTCTTATAGTCCGAAACATACGGTATGCATAATGTCAGCCATGATTCTCTATTACTTTAGTGCTGTAGCTCCGGCTTTATGTGCTGTCATTACTGTGTTTGTGTCTATATCTGCTTATATACCTTTTATCTCCTAGATTTCAGCTCATTGCAGTTGCAGTTGTCTTCGCAAGACTTGCCTTCAACAATGATGAATTCTGATATGGATGGTATGGATAATTATACGTTTTATTCCCATGATATGCATACTTGTATTGGTGGAATTGTCTTAAAACATTGCCATCTGTAGAATAAAAGCTTTAGTGAAGCATAGGATTAGATCTTTGTAATGTATTTTTCCTCTTCTAATGAATGTATTGCCTTTTTAGCTCTTGACGTAGAAAATCAGGTAGAACTGGAAGAAAAGACGCGGCTTATTAACCAGGTGTTGGAGCTTCAGCATACATTAGAAGGTAAAATGGAGTTATTTCTTTTTCTTCTGATACTTTCATTTTCTGTATCTCTTCCGGAGAGTTATTCCCCCATGGAAAGTTAAAGCATCACTCCAGCGTTTTGTTTTTTTTTTTTCTAATGGTGCTTCTAATCTAAGCTCCCTGCCACTGGTATTATGCTCACCCTCCGGCGTCTTCCCCTCTTACTGACGCCACTCCGGTCCAACGGGGCTGTCTTGTGCCTGTAACTTCTGAAAGGCTGGAAGTCAGAAGTTATGGCACAAGCTCTCAATGCAACTCTATGAGAGCAAGAACGAGGCTCTCATAGACTTACAGCGAAGAGTGACCTCCGTCTCGCTCCATGAATACTGGAGTGATTTGGCAGGCCACAAACTGCCTGAGACAGATGAGAAAGGTGGCGATAGAAGATGAAGATGGCAGTGGGAAAGTATAAGAGTAAGGTCAGGGAACATGGAGTTAACCCCTTCACGACCATGGACGGATATATCCGTCATGGAGCGTGTCCCGTTAAGCTCCACCCCCTGCCGCGGGCAGGCGGCGGCGGTCGGCACACATCAGCTGTTTTCAACAGCTGACGTGTGCCTGCATTTTGCGAGTGGAATCGCTTCCACTCGCAACATTTAACCCCTTAAATCTCGCTGCCAAAGTCTGGCAGCGAGATCTATATGCGCGCGGCCATGATTTTTACTTACCGCCGCCCCCACCGGAAGTCACGTGCGTGATCACGTGACTTTCGGTGGTTGCCATCGTAGCACAGGGTCATGTGCTGACGCCTGCAGCTATGAAGTTTTACTTTCGTTTTCCCTCGGCCGGGAGCAGAGAGAAACAGGAAGTCACTGTATCTGCTGTTTCCAGCTGTATAGCTGTGATCAGCAGATAGATCAGAGCGATCGGATTGCTGATCGCTATAGCCCCCTAGGGGGACTAGTAAAATAAAATAAAAAAATAAAAAAAAAAGTTTAAAAAAAAACAAAACCTAAAAGTTCAAATCACTCCCCTTTCCCTCCCATTGAAAATTAAAGGGTTAAAAAATAAATAAATATACACATATTTGGTATCGCCGCGTTCAGAAATGCCCGATCTATCAAAATATAAAATCAATTAATCTGACTGGTAAACGGCGTAGTGGCAAAAAAATTCCAAACGCCAAAATTACGTTTTTTGGTCGCCGCACGTTTTATGCAAAATGCAATAACAGGCGATCAAAACGTAGCATCTGCGCAAAAATGGTACCGTTAGAAACGTCAGCTCGAGACACAAAAAATAAGCCGTTACTGAGGTATAGATCCCAAAAAATTAGAACGCTACGGGTTTCGGAAAATGGCGCAAAACGTACGCCACTTTTATTGGACAAGCTTGTGAATTTTTTTAACCCCTTAGATACAAGTAAATCTATACGTGTTTGGTGTCTACAAAGTCGCGCCGACCTCAGGCATCATACCCACACATCAGTTTTAACATATAGTGAACACCGTGAATAAAACATCCCAAAAACTATTGTGCCATCACACTTTTTTTGCAGTTTTTCCACACTTAGAATTTTTTTGCTGTTTTCCAGTACACCATATGGTAAAACTTATGCTTTCATTTAAAAGTACAACTTGTCCCGCAAAAAACAAGCCCTCATATGGCAAGATTGACGGAAAAATAAAAAAGTTACGGCTCTCGGAAAATGGGGAGCAAAAACGCAAAAACGGAAAGTGCCTCGGGGCTGAAGGGGTTAAAGCAGCACTCTAGCAGTAAAATAAAAAAAACACTGGAGTTGGAGTGGTGTTTTAAGGCCATATGTTTTGACCATTCGACTGCTTCCAGACCTGGCCATTAGTATGATTTCAATTTGTTGCTCTTTATTCATACGCATTTTTTTGGGTATCAAAAATATAAAAAATACAATGTTAAAAACCATATGTATGGAAATTAATGGCCCATCCTGTATAAAACAAGCTATACAGGGTGGTCCAAAGGTAGGTGGACAGAAAATAACATGGTGTAGAGTGAAACTGACTCAGTTGCCCTTAGCAACCAATCAGATTCCACCTTTCATTTTCCAAAGAGTCTGTGAAGAATGAAAAGTGGAATCTGATTGGTTGCTAAGGGAAACTGAGTCAGTTTCACTTTACACCACGTTTGATAAATCTCCCCCTTCATAACCCTATTACACATACTGTCCACCTACTTTTGGACCACCCTGTATATAAAAAGCAGTGTTTATACCACCATTTTTGTGTGTACTTGAGTGCTGTTCTTTCACGTTCACTTGTATATTGCCGGATCATGCCCGTCTTTGCCCTTTTGAAGGGATTTCCCAGCTTGGACAGTTATGACATATACAGTTAGGTCCAGAAATATTTGGACAGTGACACAATTTTCGCGAGTTGGGCTCTGCATGCCACCACATTGGATTTGAAATGAAACCTCTACAACAGAATTCAAGTGCAGATTGTAACGTTTAATTTGAAGGTTTGAACAAAAATATCTGATAGAAATTGTAGGAATTGTACACATTTCTTTACAAACACTCCACATTGAAACAGCAGAAAAAAAAAAAAAGTCTTTAAATTTGCCTTATATTACATCATATCCCATGGCCCAAGAGTAAGTAAGAAGGTTTAAGAATTATTCGCTCTTATATGTCATTTAACCTTCTCACAATTTTTATATCCCATGTAATATTTATATGCTTGACCCAACCAATTAAAGTTTTTCTATGTGCAACTTACTTTGGTGTTGGTGGTTCTTGGGCCATGGGATATGATGTAATATAAGGCAAATTTAAAGACTTTTTTTTTTTTTTTTTTTCTGCTGTTTCAATATGTTCCTGAAGTTGTTGCCTTTTACCTTATATAAGTCTGCTTTAACTGTCCTGGTTGTTGCTAACTCCACATTTTAGGAGGTCAAAAGTAATTGGACTGATAAACCAAACCCAAACAAAATATTTTTATTTTCAATATTTTGTTGCGAATCCTTTGGAGGCAATCACTGCCTTAAGTCTGGAACCCATGGACATCACCAAACGCTGGGTTTCCTCCTTCTTAATGCTTTGCCAGGCCTTTACAGCCGCAGCCTTCACGTCTTGCTTGTTTGTGGGTCTTTCCGTCTTAAGTCTGGATTTGAGCAAGTGAAATGCATGCTCAATTGGGTTAAGATCTGGTGATTGACTTGGCCATTGCAGAATGTTCCACTTTTTTGCACTCATGAACTCCTGGGTAGCTTTGGCTGTATGCTTGGGGTCCTTGTCCATCTGTACTATGAAGCGCCGTCTGATCAACTTCACGGCATTTGGCTGAATCTGGGCTGAAAGTATATCCCGGTACACTTCAGAATTCATCCGGCTACTCTTGTCTGCTGTTATGTCATCAATAAACACAAGTGACCCAGTGCCATTGAAAGCAATGCATGCCCATGCCATCACGTTGCCTCCACCATGTTTTACAGAGGATGTGGTGTGTCTTGGATCATGGGCCGTTCCCTTTCTTCTCCAAACTTTTTTCTTCCCATCATTCTGGTACAGGTTGATCTTTGTCTCATCTGTCCATAGAATACTTTTCCAGAACTGAGCTGGCTTCATGAGGTGTTTTTCAGCAAATTTAACTCTGGCCTGTCTATTTTTGGAATTGATGAATGGTTTGCATCTAGATGTGAACCCTTTGTATTTACTTTCATGGAGTCTTCTCTTTACTGTTGACTTAGACACAGGTACACCTACTTCACTGAGAGTGTTCTGGACTTCAGTTTATGTTGTGAACGGGTTCTTCTTCACCAAAGAAAGTATGCGGGGATCATCCACCACTGTTGTCATCCGTGGACGCCCAGGCCTTTTTGAGTCCCGAAGCTCACCAGTCAATTCCTTTTCTTCAGCGCTCTATTGGGAGACCCAGACGATTGGGGTATAGCTACTGCCTCCGGAGGCCACACAAAGCACTACACTAAAAAGTGCAAGGCCCCTCCCCTTCTGGCTATACCCCCCCGTGGTATCACGGGTTCTCCAGTTTTCAAGCTTTGTGCGAAGGAGGTCAGACATCCATGCATAGCTCCACAGATTTTAGTCAGCAGTAGCTGCTGACTATTTCGGATGGAAGAAAAGAGGGCCCATATAGGGCCCCCAGCATGCTCCCTTCTCACCCGTTGATGGTGTTGTAAGGTTGAGGTACCTATTGCTGGTACGGAGGCTGGAGCCCACATGCTGCTTTCCTTCCACATCCCCCTGAGGGGCTCTGAGGAAGTGGGATCCTGCCGGCCTCAAAGCTCTGACGCCGGGCTCCATCCACAGACCCATTTGAACCTGCTGGATACGGAGCTGGAGTACCGTTCAGGGACATGGCCCTGCACCATTACAGGTACTCTGTGTCCCCGTACACACAGGCACAGCACACTCCAGACTTGCTGGGTGTGCTAGTGCGCCGGGGACAGTAAAGGGTTACAGTCACTGCAGCTTTGCTGAGTGACTTTGTGTATTGGGAACTACCACGCCGGACGCTCCGGGAGCGGCGGCGCGGCTGGGACTTGTAGTTCGCCGGGGACTGGGCGCCGACCGCGCTTTTACGGCGGCGGCGCTTATAAATCCAGTCCCCGGCTTCTGCGGCCTAGTGCCGCTTCGTTCCCGCCCCCTCCCTGTCACTCAGGGAAGGGGACAGGCGCTGAGCAATCAGCAGCGCCGAGGGCTGGAGCCTTTTTACATGCTCCAGCCCTCTCACTGCACACTGTCGGACGCCGGATTCCCGCTCTGACTTGGGGCACGCCCACGGCCCGCCCCTCCTCACACGAGCTGGGGAAGACGCCGGCAGCCATTACTGCAGTCCGAGCTCGGACTTTCGGCAACCAGGCAGGACGGTGGCGACCATACACCCGCTTATAGGCGGGCGGTAAGCGGCACACATAGTGCTGACCCCAAGATATACTGCAGTGTGTACATGTGTATTTTAACTGCATAGGTCGCTATATGCCCGCTTGGAGAGCGACACATCAGCAGCAGGAAAGCAGGTGTGCTAAGGCACAGGCTTTCTAGGCTGCTTGTATTGCACGTACTGAAGTGTTCATTTGTGTTTATGCTTCTATGCTATACACTGCACTGTACAGTCGCTAGTCTTAGCTATATTCTCCTGGAATGGCTAGACTACAGCAGCAGAAAACCAAGGGTGCTGGGGCACACGTTTTTTTCTATGCTGCTTGTATTGCATGGGCTGCAGTGTGCATTTGTACTTGTGCTTGTATGCTATACATTGCACTGTATGGTCACTCTTCTGGGCTATATTCCCCTAGATGACTAGTCTACAGCAGCAGAAGAGCAGAGGTGCCAGGGCACAGGCTTCTATGCTGCTTGTATTGCTTGTGCTGCAGTGTTCATTTGTACTTTATGCTTGTATGCTATACATTGCACTGTACGGTCACCAATCTTGGCTATATACTTCTAGATGGCTAGTCGGCAGCGGCAAAAAAGCAACACAGATTTTCAGTGCTGTTTTTACTACATGGGATGCTGTTCATGACACCGTCCCATTGTGTGCATGCTCCCCTGTAGCACTTCGTCTGCCGGGGTCTCTAGCACTTCGTCTGCCGGGGTCTCTACTAGTCGTGGCCAAAGAAACCACCTGTCATCCCTGTCCAAGGACAGGGACGGAGTTGCAGTTTCGACAGATATATTGTCATAAGATAGAGACTTGCAGTCCAGACAGGCCATGGGCAATCTTCCTGACCAACCTCATTTGGAACGGGGGGGTCCCAGGAGGACTCTCTGTATGATAAGGCGGCTCTCCAGGACTTTGATCCTGACATCGCTATCAATCCGGATACACCGGATGGTAACGCCATACGGAATGATCCTATAGCGTCCATCAATGGAAGGTTGGATCTTTCTCCCTCAGCTCCCCCAGTGGAGGAGTCAGCTTCACAGCAGGAGAAGTCCCTTTTCAGTATCTCAAACGGATATTGAGTATTTTTCTGGCCACGCTGACTTCAGAGAAGCAGTCCAGAAACACCACGCTTACCAGATAAGCGTCTTCTCCAAACGTTTTTTAAGATACACGTTATCCCTTTTCCCCTGACGTGGTCAAGCGCTGGACCCAGGGTCCAAAGGTGGATTCTCCAATCTCCAGGCTTGCGTCTAGAGCCATAGTTGCACTGGAGATGGGGCTTCACTTAAAGATGCCATTCACAGACAGATGGACTCTGGTTGAAATCTGTCTAGGAGGCTATCGGCGTGTCGGTTGCTCCGGCATTCACAGCCGTATAGGCAACCTAACCTTTTCAGCTGTTCTTGCGCAGCTGGCCTTGAGCACATGTACATCTGTACCGCAGAGGCGTCCGTAACTCCGCAATGTCTGCACTGCGACTTACCCTATTAATGCTGTCCTAAAAGTACAGTCGAGGTTTCGGTCCTTCCCAAGCTCGGGCAGGTCCCAATTGTCCTCGTGCAAAAGGGCTACAAAACCTCAGACGGGCTCAGATTCCGGCCGGGCTCAATCACGCCCAAGGAAGGCAGCCGGAGGAACCGCTACCAAGGCGGTCTCCTCATGACTCTCAGCTCTCTCTCTCTCTCCGCATCCGCGGTTGATGGCAGACTCCCCCGCCTTTGGCGACATTTAGCTGCCACAGGTCACAGACCGGTGGGTGACGGACATTGTGCTCACGTGCACAGGACAGTGTTCTGTTCTCGTCCTCCGACTCCATTCTTCAGAACGGCCCCACCTCCCCACCGAGCAGATGCCCTGCTGCAGGCGGTGGACGCTCTAAGAGCAGAAGGAGTGGTGATCCCTGTCCCCCCTCAGGAACGAGGGCGAGGGTTTGTACTCCAATCTCTTTGTGGCTCCAAAAAAGGACGGCTCCTTCCGTCCTGTTCTGGACCTAAAACTGCTCAATAAGCATGCGAACGCCAGGCGGTTCCGGATGGAATCCCTCCGATCCGTCATTACCTCAATGTCTCGAGGAGACTTCCTTGCCTCAACAGACATCAAAGATGCCTATCTCCACGTGCCAATTGCTACGGAGCACCAACGTTTTCTACGTTTTGTGATAGGAGACGACCATCTTCAGTTCGTAGCTCTGCCATTCGGTCTGGCGACAGCCCCACGGGTGTTCACCAAGGTCATGGCAGCAGTGGTAGCAGTCTTGCACTCTCAGGGACACCCGGTGATCCCTTACTTGGACGATCTACTCGTCAAAGCACCCTCCCTCGAGGCATGACAACGCAGCCTGAATGTTACGCTGGAGACTCTCCAGACTTTCGGGTGGATCATCAATTTGGCAAGGTCAAATCGGTCACCGACTCAATCACTAACGTATCTCGGCATGGAGTTCACACTCTATCAGCGATAGTGAAGCTTCCGCTGAACAAGCAGCGTTCACTGCAAACAGAGGTGCAGTCTCTCCTTCAAGGCCAGTCGCACCCCTTAAGGCGCCTCATGCACTTCCTAGGGAAGATGGTGGCAGCCATGGAGGCAGTTCCCTTTGCGCAGTTTCATCTGCGCCAACTGCAAGGGGACATTCTCCGCCAATGGGACGGGCAGTCAACCTCCCTGGACAGGAAAGTCTCCCTTTCCCAGACGGCCAAGGACTCTCTGCAATGGTGGCTTATTCCCACCTCATTGTCACAGTGAAGATCCTTCCTACCCCCATCCTGGGCAGTGGTCACGACAGATACGAGTCTGTCAGGGTGGGGAGCAGTTTGTCTCCGCCACAGGGCTCAGGGGACGTGGACTCAGCAGGAGTCCACCCTTCAGATCAATGTTCTGGAAATCGGGGCAGGGTATCTTACCCTACTAGCTTTCCAGCAGTGGCTAGAAAGAGAGCAGATCCGAATCCAGTCGGACAACTCCACAGCGGTGGCATACATCAACCACCAAGGAGGGACGCGCAGTCGGCAAGCCTTCCAGGAAGTCCGGCGAATCCTCATGTGGGTGGAGGACACAGCATCCACCATATCCGCAGTTCACATCCCGGGCGTAGAAAACTGGGAAGCAGACTTCCTCAGTCGCCAGGGTATGGACGCAGGGGAATGGTCCCTTCACCCGGACGTGTTTCAGGAAATCTGTCGCCGCTGGGGGGTGCCGGACGTCGACCTAATGGCGTCTCGGCACAACAACAAGGTCCCGGCATTTATGGCACGATCGCGCGATCACAGAGCTCTGGCGGCAGACGCCTTAGTGCAAGATTGGTCGCAGTTCCGGCTCACATATGTGTTTCCACCTCTGGAACTCTTGCCCAGAGTACTGCGCAAAAAATCAGATCCGATTGCAGCCGCGTCATACTCGTCGCCCCAGACTGGCCGAGGAGATCGTGGTACCCGGATCTGTGGCATCTCACGGTCGGCCGACCGTGGTCACTACCAGGCTGGCCAGACTTACTGTCCCAAGGGCCGTTTTTCCATCGGAATTCTGCGGCCCTGAACCTGACTGTGTGGCCATTGAGTCCTGGATCCTAGCGTCTTCAGGATTATCCCAAGGGGTCGTTGCCACCATGAAACAGGCTAGGAAGTCCACCTCTGCTAAGATCTACCACAGAACGTGGAAGATTTTCTTAACTTGGTGCTCGGCTCAGGGAGTGTCTCCCTGGCCATTTGCATTGCCTACTTTTCTTTCCTTCCTGCAATCGGGGTTAGAAAAGGGCTTGTCGCTCGGCTTCCTTGAGGGGGAAGTCTCGGCACTATCCGTGTTTTTTCAGAAGCATCTAGCACGTCTTTCTAAGGTGCGCACGTTCCTACAGGGGGTCTGTCATATCGTACCCCCGTACAAGCGGCCGTTAGATCCATGGGATCTCAACAGGGTATTAGTTGCTCTCCAGAAGCCGCCTTTCGAGCCTCTGAAGGAAGTTTCCTTTCTCGCCTGTCACAGAAGGTGGCGTTTCTCGTTGCGATCACATCGCTTCGGCGAGTGTCTGAGCTGGCAGCTCTGTCATCCAAGGCTCCCTTCCTGGTGTTCCACCAGGACAAGGTAGTGCTGCGCCCCATTCCGGAGTTTCTCCCTAAGGTCGTATCCTCATTTCATCTTAATCAGGATATATCCTTGCCTTCCTTTTGTCCTCATCCGGTTCACCGGTATGAAAAGGACTTACGTTTGTTAGATCTGGTGAGAGCACTCAGACTCTACATTTCCCGCACGGCGCCCATGCGCCGTTCCGATGCACTTTTTGTCCTTGTCGCTGGTCCGCGCAAGGGGTTGCAGGCTTCTAAAGCCACCCTGGCTCGATGGATCAAAGAACCAATTCTAGAGGCCTACCGTTCTGCGGGGCTTCCGGTTCCTTCAGGGCTAAAAGCCCACTCAACCAGAGCCGTGGGTGCGTCCTGGGCATTACGACACCAGGCTTCGGCTCAACAAGTGTACCAGGCAGCTACCTGGTCCAGTCTGCACACTTTCACCAAGCATTATCAGGTGCATACCTATGCTTCGGCGGATGCCAGCTTAGGTAGAAGAGTCCTGCAGGCGGCAGTGACACCCCCGTAGGGGAGGGCTGTTTTGCAGCCCTAACATGAGGTATTTCTTTCCCCACCCAGGGACAGCTTTTGGACGTCCCAATCGTCTGGGTCTCCCAATAGAGCGCTGAAGAAGAAGGGAATTTTGTTACTTACCGTAAATTCCTTTTCTTCTAGCTCTTATTGGGAGACCCAGCACCCGCCCTGTTGTCCTTCGGGATGTTTTTTGTTGTTTGCGGGTACACATGTTGTTCATGTTGAACGGTTTTTCAGTTCTCCGATGTTACTCGGAGTTAATTTGTTTAAACCAGTTATTGGCTTTCCTCCTTCTTGCTTTGGCACTAAAACTGGAGAACCCGTGATACCACGGGGGGGTATAGCCAGAAGGGGAGGGGCCTTGCACTTTTTAGTGTAGTGCTTTGTGTGGCCTCCGGAGGCAGTAGCTATACCCCAATCGTCTGGGTCTCCCAATAAGAGCTAGAAGAAAAGGAATTTACGGTAAGTAACAAAATTCCCTTCTTTTCTCAGAATGTACCCGACTGTAGATTTTGCTACTCCAAGCATGTCTGCTATCTCTCTGATGGATTTTTTCTTTTTTTTCAGCCTCAGGATGTTCTGCTTCACCTCAATTGCGAGTTCCTTAGACCGCATGTTGTCTGGTCACAGCAACAGCTTCCAAATGCAAAACCACACACCTGTAATCAACCCCAGACCTTTTAACTACTTCATTGATTACAGGTTAACGAGGGAGACGCCTTCAGAGTTAATTGCAGCCCTTAGAGTCCCTTGTCCAATTACTTTTGGTCCCTTTAAAAAGAGGAGGCTATGCATTACAGAGCTATGATTCCTAAACCCTTTCTCCGATTTGGATGTGAAAACTCTCATATTGCATCTGGGAGTGTGCACTTTCAGCCCATATTATATATATAATTGTATTTCTGAACGTGTTTTTGTAAACAGCTAAAATAACAAAACTTGTGTCACTGTCCAAATATTTCTGGACCTAACTTGTATACACCTATTTGGAAAGTAAGGATAAGCTTGTGTCAGTACAATAGACCTGACCAGAGAGAGACATGACCACGTGTGGCCTCTTCTCCATCTCTCTTATTCTCGCTGTCTGCCTTTCCTAGCTGAGTAGAGTTCAGTTGCACACAGTGATTTTTTTTTTTCCTCTAGCACTATATTCACCGCAGCTGTTTTGTTACAGAATTCCCCGTCATCTGAATATGTTTGTTTCCGCCTATCTGTTAGTATATATATATATATATATATATATATATATATATATATATATATACTATGTATATATACTATATATATAGTATGTATGTATGTATATATATATATATATATATATATGTGTATATATATATATATATATATATATATATATATATATATATATATATATATATATATATATTTATTTTTTTTTTTATTTTTTTTTGTTACTTAAATGAATGCATTTTTAGCTATAATAAAATTTTACAATTGGGTTTCATTAAATGTTTTGCACCATTTCAAAGCTCCTTGTTCCCAATGCACAAATTAGAGGCCATCTGTGACTTCATTCTGATAGGGAGTTTGTAACACGGAGCTCTTCCCAGAAGCTCAGAGAAAGACAGATCAAAGTACCAACATTTGTCAGAACTAGCTGACTGATTTTTGGTTACCTCATTCTTCACCCAGCAATTGTCAGTAAAACACAGAGCCTACAGAAGGCAAACGGTTCAATTTTTTTTAACGAAATCTGCTCTTTATCCCAAAATACATGTGTTTAAGTAAAAATAAAAATTGTTCCCATATGTGCCCATATTTAAATTTGTCTAACCTGGTGACAGATTCCCCTTAAAATCTAAAAATTAGCTGCCTCCTTGCTAGAGGGAGGACTTTAGGAGCATAAAGGGAAAAAACTGTCACCAAGTTTTTCCAACCTCGTCTGAGAGTAACATAATGTAGGAAAATATACCCTGATTCTAAAGATTTATCACTTAGATTACTGGATGCAGCAGTTGTGACATGCCCAGGTGTTTTATGTTGTTGTAGCACAGCTCAGAAAGCTAATCCCACCCACTGCTCTCTGTGTACATAGTCTATTGACAGTGAGCTGCTAATCAGAGGAGGGGCATGGTCAGAACAGGAGCACACAATCTATAGTTAAGCAGTTGTAATCTTTTGGTGATAAAACATTAATTGTATTTAAACAGCCGGACACGGCCTAATGAGTGACACTTCAGTGACATCTGTGTCTCAGTCCCTACCTCATTCTGTTTTAGAATTACATAGCAAAAACCTACTGACAGAATTCCCTTTAATCAATGTACTCAACGCAACAATCAGCTGTTTGTATCAGATCCACTTTTTCCAGGAGAGGCTTTAAAAGACAATTCATTAGAGGCCATGTGGCCTTGCTAGACAAAGCATGGTGGGAACAAATGACTGCTGTGGTGCTCTGCTCTGGCTAATACAGTGGGTCCCGAGTTATCTGAATGTCACAGACTTAAGAATTGCTGTTAAATGGAATCTGTCAGCAGGGTTTTGCTATGTAATCTGATAGCAGGATAATGTAGGGGCAGAGAGCCTGATTCAAGGGATGTCACTTTTTAGGTTGTATGTTGTAGTTTCAATACAAACAGTGTTTTATCAGCAAGAGATTATCACTGCCTGACTAGTTCTCACTTGCAGGCCAGACAGACTAATCTGTTTAGCCCCAAACCCCACCACTGATTAGCAGCTTGCTGATAATATACATTGTACTCAAGTAGCTGCTAGTCAGTGATGTGGGCGGTGGTATTATTCACAGCTCAGCCTCAAACCATTGTTATAATTACAACAGAGAATACAAGGATTCTATAAAAACTGCACCAAGCAGTCCAGTAAGTGACACATCACTGGAATCAGGCTCTCTGCATACACATCATTCTGCTCTCAGATTGCATACTGTAGCAAAAACCTGCAGACAGATTCTCGGGTGGCACGGTGGCTCAGTGGTTAGCACTGCAGTCTTGCAGCGCTGGGGTCCTGGGTTCAAATCCCACCAAGGACAACACCTGCAAGGAGTTTGTATGTTCTCCCCGTGTTTGCGTGGGTTTCCTCTGGGTACTCCGGTTTCCTCCCACACTCCAAAGACATACTGATAGGGAACTTAGATTGTGAGCCCCAATGGGGACAGTGTTCCTGATGTATGTAAAGCGCTGCGAAATATGTTAGCGCTATATAAAAATAAAGATTTATAGTATTTTTTTTAATTATTGCTTTATCATTGTATTATGTGGATCATAGCGGCAATTACTAAATGTAAATCTTATCTAGCTCTTGTCTGATCTAGTCAGCGTTGTTCAGGATCTCCGCTGTTTTGTCTCCAAACAGATCTCTCCGCTCGGGTTGATGCTGTAAAAGAGGAGAACCTGAAGCTGAAATCAGAAAACCAGGTTCTTGGACAGTACATAGAGAACCTGATGTCTGCGTCCAGTGTTTTCCAGACAACAGACACCAAGAGCAAGCGGAAGTAATACCTGATTGTGCTGTGTTGTGCCTGAATAGTGAATATGGGTCCAGTTACCAGAGTACATGCTTTCCCTCGGCTACTAATAAACCTATTGTACAAATGGTGACTGCACGGACAACACTACATTAATGCAATGGTAAAAAGAGTCATTGTGTATTAACAATTCAATGTAAAGGATTACAGCACACGCAGGATTACGTCTTAGGATAGCTCATTTATTTTGCACTGCAAGATCCATTTCAGTAATTACCCCTGTTATATATAGCAGAAAGTGTTCTAGCAAGGCTCCAGTATGATACCCCTCCATGTATGGCGACTGCATCAGTAAGGAAAGCCGTCTATACCAGAGTAGGGCTATACAATAGTTTGCATGATCTTCTGTATGTTCAATCTGTATTAAAGTATGTGCTCGGGAGGGCGGTAACAACTGGTCAGGGCTGGCAGAATACATCCGGTCATCCTCTTGGACATCCTATTACTCCTTGCTCTAATAAATGAAGATGGCGCGTTCCCTTATTCTCCTATTAGGCAGAACAAGCATTTACTCTAGAGATGTACACATGTTTGCATCATCACTGCTAAGTGGTTACCCACTCATAACTGCTGGTTGTGGGGGGTCCCAGCTTGGACACAAGCTTTAAAGGGGTTGTCTGCTTTAAACAAGTTATCACCTATCCACAAGATGGATGGTAGAGTGCACCAATCATCAGAACATAAAACTTTTCTTAGATTCGAGTGACGGTTCGCATGCTCAAAGTGAGCTCCACTCATTCCTTATGGGTCTGCCGAATTCTGCGCTTGGCTTTTTCCAGCAGCCCATAGAGAATGATGGTGGTCAGGTGACCCAATCTGCCACGTCATCTATTGGTGATAAAAACTCGCTGATTGGTGCGGGTCCCGGTGGTGGGATACCCACTGATCAGCAATTTCTCATCTATGCTGTGGATAGGTGACATCTCTAAGTAATACAGAGTGTAAACGCGTACGTTCCAGATGATGATATGGTGATAACTGGATGTGCTCCTTACCACTTGCCTTGTAAGAAATGCCACATGCAGTTTTCTAGTTATGAATTATCTGGAACATGAACAGTTTCACTCCTTCCTCGGTTTTATGTTGCTTTTATACATTCGTTCGTCTATGTTTTCGTGTAGCCTTCTATTGTGAAAGGCCCTCCCTGAGCTTCATCTGTGAAGTGGAAGGAGCTGTCACTGTTGTGACGACCCTTGGGCTTGTGACAGGTAAATTATTCGGTATTACTGCCATATTGCATCATTTACTAAACTGCCAATCGTGATAGAGCTGCACAGAAATAAACATGGATCATGCCCTTCAGTCAGTTCACCGCTGGTGCCATCGTCCTATAGTAATCATCAGCGGACGAGCGGTGCTGGTCATAAGCTGGTCTACACCATCACCGATGATTAGCCGGTCCATCCAGAGTGAGATGTGGAGCCTGTTGCACTCTCGTGTGTCATATATGAATAATGCCTTGTAACGTCCAAAATAATAATCCCCCCAAGATCTTCTTGTCACCCCTTATTTATTAACTTGTTTTGTTTGGCTGAGTGAATGGTTATTAGGTCACAGTTCGGTGTTAGAGAATTCTTGTCTTTTGGACACAGATCCACTAAAGCAGTAAGCTGTATGCTTGACAGACCTATCCTCACCTCATTCCCAAGTTCTGGCCTTTTACACATAATGGACTGCAGTGCATATTATGGCGGTGTATGTACCCGACACCTAGAAACAAATTAATGCCCCCTTGATGGCCAGGGCCATGTTCCTGCAGTGCCAATCACCGCTTAGCGTAGAGCATTGTTTTCTGTAATGTGTATAAAGTGTCTCGGTGAGATCTAACGCTATAAATCTTTACATTTACATCCTTAGTCATTCTAATTTATTCTGGAATAAAAATATGTTTCTGAAATAAAGTATTTGGTTATTTTATGCCATTTCTGGGTAATTGTCTTTTCTTTTTGTGATAAAGTTAAAGTAATTAAACAGCGGATAGAGAATCTGGTTTGTTCAGAGTTAAATGTCTGTATGAAGATATTTCAATTGTGCTGATTTTTCCTTCTTTCAGAGTGAAAGGTAGGATAATGTTCATTCTGTATCCACTATTTGGCAAAACATTAAAAAAAAAACCAGTATAAAAACATGAGCTCAGTGCTCATATCACAGCTACACAGTGACCTCAAAATCTGTCTGTACTATGTGTCACTTACTGGGCTGCTTAGTGTAGTTTTGATAAAATCACTGAATAATCAGCAGTAGATTATCATTAGAGGACTACTTGGCGTGCTGTCAGATAGTCCAGCATATTCATGAGTTCTGTATAACTGCTAGATCTGCAGCAGAGAAAACATTGACTTTATCAAAATGACAGCAAATAGCTCAATAAGTGACTAGTGATGAGCGGACTCGCAGTAACCGGGGCCGTCAAAAAAGGAATTCCAGCTTCCAATAGATATAAAAGGCGCTTTATTCCAAATTTCGGTTAAAATCCAGAAATAAAATGCATGATTCCCAGGTAAAAAACAGACTGACAAATATTACAAAGCTACGCGTTTCAGACGAGATGTCGTTTGTCAAGCTCTGCCAAAGGACATCTCGTCTGAAACGCATTTCTTTGTAATATTTTTCAGTTTGTTTTTTACCTGGGAATCATGTATTTTATTTCTGGATTTTAACCGCATTTTGAATTAAAGCGCCTTTTATATCTACTGGAAGCTGGAATTCCTTTTTCGTTTGAACCCGCAGGGTGGTGTCTGTGCATCTCCCCAGGGGGTTGTTCCAACACAGGTGAGCTAGGAAAAATCTTTCTCAACCGGGACCGGCGGGACGCTGTTCTCTGGTTTTTAAAATCCAGTTCTGGTCCCCATATAAGTGTAGAGTGACCATAATCCAGCAATTAAAAATGTTGGTAGAAGGGATAGGGGGATAAGAGCAGGCGTGCTGTACTTACCGAGGCTCCGTCACGGCTGAACCCTGCTCCCAGGTTGTCCATTCCCTTCTGGTGCAGCGCATTAGCCTTAATTGCATATGCACTGCTTTCCCTGCCCAACAGCCCTGGGATTGCAGTCAGACGTGCCCCCACTCTGAGTGGTTGCGTGTCAGCTGACTGCTTCAAATCACAGACCCTGTCTGCGTGTCTATCGTGGTATAAAAATAAATGAAAAAAATTGGTGTAAGGTCCCCACATATTATGACACCCAGGACAGATAAAGCCTACGTCTTCAGGCAGCAGTTATCTTGACTGTGTATCAAAATAAGACAAATCGCATGTGGCTTTTTTTTTTAATTATTTAAATAATTTAAAAAAAGTCGTGTTTCTCCTCCCCCCCCTTCCTAATTTTGATACTCAGCCATGATAAAGCCCAACAGCTTCGGGGGGCTTCTATTCTCAGGCTGGGAAGACCTGTGCTTATTGGTCTGCCCCTAGCCTAAAAATAGCAGCCTGTAGCTACCCAGAATTTTTGCATCCATTAGATGGGACAATCCCAGCACTTTACCAAGCTCTTTCTGATTACCCTGGTGCTGTGGCAATCGGGGTAATAAGGGGTAAATCACAACCCACAGCTGCCACTAAGCCCTAGATTAGTAATCTGTAAGTGAAAGTACATAAACACAAACACCGAAAAAATCCTTTATTTTAAATAAAATACAGCACCCTCTTTCCTCTTTCCCCTCTATTAACCCCAAAAAGACCCTTGAAGTTCCCGCTAATACACTCGTCTGTCCTGGCTCTGCTTCATCTGTGCCTAGAGAGACCGAAAACATGTCCAATCTCTCCAGGCTCTGGGAAACACTGATAAAGGGGACTGACTAGCAGCAGTGACGTCACTCAGTTCACCGAAGGTCATACCTGGGTTCCCACGGTATGACCTCTGGTGACCTGAGTACCGCACTCTGGCTTAAAGTACGGGGCCATGCCAGTCCTTTAACAGTGAAAGTGCCGACCGGGGGCAGGGAGATTCGGGACTGCCCTGCAGTCCCCGTACCCCGACTGGGACTGTCAGTGTTCAAGGGCTGGTAGGGTGCAGGGCATAGCCCCGCACTTTAAGCCAGAGTGCTTCAGGTCACCAGACGTCATACCGTGGGAATACGGGTATGACCTCCGATGAACTGAGTGACGTCACTGCTGCCAGCTGGGTCCCCTTTGTCAGTGTTTCCTGGAGCCTGGAGAGATCGGACATGATTTAACTCTCCAGGCTCTGATGTGGCAGAGCCAGGACAGTCGTGTGGATTATGGCAGAACTTCAATGGTCTTTTTCGGGTTTATAAAGAGGGGAAAGAGGGTGTTGTATTTTTTTTTCTTCAAATAAAGGATTTTTCTCTGTGTTTGTGTTTATTTCTTTTTACTCATAGGATTAGTGATGGGGTGTCTCGTAGACCCCTACCCATCACTATTTTTGGGCTTGATGACAGTTGTGCGCTGTCATTAATCCTTTATTACCCTTATTGCCACCACACTAGGGCAATTGGGAAGAGTCGGGTAAAGGGCTGGGATTGTTGCATGACATCTAATGGCTGCGACAATCTTAGGAGTCTGCTATTTTTAGGCTGGGGGTAGCCTAATAAGCATGGACCTCCCTAGCCTGAGAATACTAGCCCCCGAGCTGGGATTAGATCTGTTATTATAGACTCCTATTCTGGACACACACACACACACACACACACACACACACACACACACACACACACACACACACACACACACACACACACACACACACACACACACACACACACACACACACACACACCTGGATATTTATCAGGTGATTTATAGCAACCAATCACAGCTCTGCTTCTGTTTTGCTACAGCTCATTAATAGAAGTTCAGATGGTTAGTATAAGACAGCTTATGTGTGAGTTAATATGATTTTAGTGGAGAGGGGCAGAGAGAAAGCATGGGAGAGTGGAATAGAGACACTTCGTTACTATCCCGGGCAACGCCAGGTCCTACAGCTGATATATACCTGCTGTGTGATTGTCCTGTGCAGACGTTTGCACCACTTCACCTCAGCTTTTATTCTGGCCATGTATAATGTAGAAATACAAACCAAACTTTCAGATAAATGTCCATATAATACACAGATTATCCATCATATTCAGAGTTCTTAATCTTCCTTTATGGCATTCTTATGCCAAGACTGCTGTATGCTAGCCACATATATTCAAAACATCAATGTGGCTCTGAGCAATATTTACTGTCGAGCAATAATCTACAGATAAATTATTAAGAATTACCGATTGCACTATAAAGCTGCAAATGCCATTTCAATTTTGTGTCCTTATTTTGGGTAATTTCTATAACTAAATGGGAAAATAAACCACCAAATATATGAAATATTTATTTGAAGTAACAATGTATATTTGTTATTTTAATAAACATTGACAACTTTTTTTGTTAAACATTCAACTATAAAAGTTTAGGGATAAAATGTACATCAGGTTATTTAGATAAAGTAGGATATGTTTAGCATCAACATGGAAAACTACACCGTACAGACCATTCACCTCTATTGGGCTCGCTAGTAAAGGGAACCTGTCACCAGATTTGGCGACTATAACCTGCGGCCACCACCAATGAGCCTTACATGCAGCATTTCAGAATACTGTGTATTCTGTGTAAGAGCCCAGGCCGCTCTGTAGAACGTAAAATTCACTTTTATAATACTCACCTAAGGGGCGGTTCAGTCCTATGGGTGTCGCTGCTCTCCAGTCTGGCGCCTTCTCTCTGCAGCAATCGCCGTCCTCATACACAGCCGAGTATGGATAACGTGTCCTGCGCAGGCTCACGTTGATCTGCTCTGCTGAGGGAAGATCAAAGTATTATAGTCCGCATGTGCGGGCCATCTGTAACCTTTCCTCGCACCTGCATATTACAGTACTTTGATCTGCCCTAAGCAGGGGAGATCAAAGTGCGTATGAGCAGGACACATCATCTATACTCTGCTGGGTAGAAGGAGAACAGCGAACGCCGCAGAGAGGAGGCGCCGGATCAGAAACTAGCGACAATCATCGGACCAGACAGCCTCACAGGTATTATAAAAGTGATTTTTACTTTCTACAGCATGGCCTGGGCTCTTATATACAGTATTCTGGAATGCTGTATATACGGGTTCTCTGGTGGTGGCCGCAGCCTATGGGGCCAAATCTGGTGACAGGTTCCCTTTAACCATTTGTTGGGATGCAGAATTGCAAAAAATACTCAAGTTTAGAATTCCGCTCATTCAAAACAAATGTTCAAAGGGTAAAATCCCTGTAACCCTGTACATATTCCTGGGACAGTGGAAACTGTATTTTCATTTGGCCCCAAAAATAAATATGCATATATAAATGATATTTTCAAGATCCAGTTGTGCTTTACGGACTCGGTATCAATGGCAAATAACAGCCTGATGTAACTTCTTTAACATCCTGAGAAATGTTTCACCTAGAACCCATTGGTATAATGTGCTCTTCGCTAAATCTCCTTGGTGCGAAGCAACGTATGGCCTTGGCATCACCTTCATAGGCTCTTATGTTACTAGTGTTCAGTGCAGGGCATCATCTGTGCGGCAGATCTGATGGGACAGATATTGTTAAACATTATGATATAGGTAAGAGAAATTCAGCGTGGAGCTGCTGGTGAACCTAGTGGCCACTGTCTAGGTCTGTATTAGAATTAATAAGATGAGTACAGGGAATTTAGATAGGCGCGGTCTAAGAATGCAAAACCTGGATGCATCTGAAATCTCAAAGAAACTCAACGCTTAAATCAAAATGTAAAACGTCTGACAAGAATTAATGGGAAATGTTGAAATTTAACAACGTTTTGCACCAAGAGGTTAGATATGGTTCCATGTCAGTGTATCCTGTCCATCAGCAGGCCCATACAAACTGGTTGGCAAGCCGGCTCTCTATAACAGTCCTATAAATATGCTGGAATTGTTAATCTTTCCGTACTCGTCTTTTACGGAGGGATTTCATTAAGTTATCGCCACCATCTGCACCTTCATCTGCCTCTTTCATCTGTTGAGAAATGATAAAAGTGTTTCAGCTTATGTTTTAAAACAATAGTAAGCAGTTAAAAAGCCTTTGACTAAAAATCCAGAGATGGTCAGCCGCTCCGTTCCCTGTATGAGTGTCCTGCACATTTCACAGGCTATTGCAGGAGAACTTAAAGAGAATTCCTCACTAGGTTTTTCATATGTAATGAGAGCATAGCATGATGTAGGGGCTGAGACCTTGATTCCAGCAATGTATCTCTTGCTGGTCTGGCTGCTTTAATTTTGATTTAATCAATGTTCTTTCTCCAGCAGATTTAGCAGATCTCTGACTTTTGATCCCTGTATAAATCTGCCCACACCACTGATTGGCAGCTTTCTGTGTACACTGTATATTGACAGAAAACTGCTGATCACTGGTGGGGTGGGGTTACACAGAGGAAGAGGACTAGAAGGCAAGAGACACCTAGTCCCTTAATAATAATTTCTTGCTGATATAACACTGATTCTATTGAAAAGGCAAAACACAGCCTAGTGAGTGACATAATACTGGGAACCAAGGTCTTAGCTTCTACATCATGTTGCTCTGATTACATAGAAAAACCTGCTGACAGATTTGTCATCCTTTAAAAATAGAGCTAAATACAAACAATATATCTCATATAACCCCCTTTTAGGGGACTGATACATACAGTTAGGTCCAGAAATATTTGGACAGTGACACAATTTTCGCGAGTTGGGCTCTGCATGCCACCACATTGAATTTGAAATGAAACCTCTACAACAGAATTCAAGTGCAGATTGTAACGTTTAATTTGAAGGTTTGAACAAAAATATCTGATAAAAATTGTAGGAATTGTACACATTTCTTTACAAACACTCCACATTTTAGGAGGTCAAAAGTAATTGGACAAATAAACCAAACCCAAACAAAATATTTTTATTTTCAATATTTTGTTGCGAATCCTTTGGAGGCAATCACTGCCTTAAGTCTGGAACCCATGGACATCACCAAACGCTGGGTTTCCTCCTTCTTAATGCTTTGCCAGGCCTTTACAGCCGCAGCCTTCAGGTCTTGCTTGTTTGTGAGTCTTTCCGTCTTAAGTCTGGATTTGAGCAAGTGAAATGCATGCTCAATTGGGTTAAGATCTGGTGATTGACTTGGCCATTGCAGAATGTTCCACTTTTTTGCACTCATGAACTCCTGGGTAGCTTTGGCTGTATGCTTGGGGTCATTGTCCATCTGTACTATGAAGCGTAGTCCGATCAACTTTGCGGCATTTGGCTGAATCTGGGCTGAAAGTATATCCTGGTACACTTCAGAATTCATCCGGCTACTCTTGTCTGCTGTTATGTCATCAATAAACACAAGTGACCCAGTGCCATTGAAAGCCATGCATGCCCATGCCATCACGTTGCCTCCACCATGTTTTACAGAGGATGTGGTGTGCCCTGGATCATGTGCCGTTCCCTTTCTTCTCCAAACTTTTTTCTTCCCATCATTCTGGTACAGGTTGATCTTTGTCTCATCGGTCCATAGAATACTTTTCCAGAACTGAGCTGGCTTCATGAGGTGTTTTTCAGCAAATTTAACTCTGGCCTGTCTATTTTTGGAATTGATGAATGGTTTGCATCTAGATGTGAACCCTTTGTATTTACTTTCATGGAGTCTTCTCTTTACTGTTGACTTAGAGACAGATACACCTACTTCACTGAGAGTGTTCTGGACTTCAGTTGATGTTGTGAACGGGTTCTTCTTCACCAAAGAAAGTATGCGGCGATCATCCACCACTGTTGTCATCCGTGGACGCCCAGGCCTTTTTGAGTTCCCAAGCTCACCAGTCAATTCCTTTTTTCTCAGAATGTACCCGACTGTTGATTTTGCTACTCCAAGCATGTCTGCTATCTCTCTGATGGATTTTTTCTTTTTTTTCAGCCTCAGGATGTTCTGCTTCACCTCAATTGAGAGTTCCTTAGACCGCATGTTGTCTGGTCACAGCAACAGCTTCCAAATGCAAAACCACACACCTGTAATCAACCCCAGACCTTTTAACTACTTCATTGATTACAGGTTAACGAGGGAGACGCCTCCAGAGTTAATTGCAGCCCTTAGAGTCCCTTGTCCAATTACTTTTGGTCCCTTGAAAAAGGAGGCGGCTATGCATTACAGAGCTATGATTCCTAAACCCTTTCTCCGATTTGGATGTGAAAACTCTCATATTGCAGCTGGGAGTGTGCACTTTCAGCCCATATTATATATATAATTGTATTTCTGAACATGTTTTTGTAACAGCTAAAATAACAAAACTTGTGTCACTGTCCAAATATTTCTGGACCTAACTAACTATACACTGCCCCCCCCAGGCCCTGGTTTAGATATATCACAACAATTCAGTTTTGCCTACAATGTTCCTTTCAAAGAGTATTCCCATGGCTATGATTAACCCTGTGTAGATAAAAGAATGTGAAGAGGAAGCAGCACTGCAGCCCGTTCATTCCCAGGATTGGGGGAGGTCGCAGTCCTTGGAGTCCCAGAGATAATTTACTAATGCTATATCCTAGCAGTTATTAAGATATGAATATTGTTTTAAAGGGAATATGTCACCAGGTTTGTGCCACCTAAAATGAGCACAGCATAATATAGAAACAGAGACCCTGGTTCCAGCGATGTATCACTTATTGGGCTGCTTGATGTAGTTTTGATAATCTCCTGCTGATAAAACAGCGATCTTATCACTGAAAGACTGCTGTTATAGTCCTACATATTTATAAGTTGTGTTGTATAAACCCCCCCACCACCACTGATTAGTAGCTTTCTGCTTATGCACAGTCTACACAGAAAGCTACCAATCAGTGGTGTGTATGCAGTTATACAGAGCTCAGCATTCAGAGCAGTGCTTAATCTGCAGCAGATAAAACAGATGTTATCAAAACTTCAGCAAGCAGTTTGGAATATATCGTATATACTCCAGTATAAACCGACCCGAGTAATGAGCCTATTGTTTAGTAATGTCCCCTGCAGTAATGAGCCCATTGTTTAGTAATGTCCCCTGCAGTAATGAGCCCATTGTTTAGTAATATGCCCATCCTTGTCCCCCCCATGTAGTAATGTGCCCATTGTGTAGTATTGTCTTCTTGTCCCCTATTATGCTGTTGTTTACACACAATAAACATTGTCACCTGTTTTCCGTTCTCATGGTGCCTTCAGCTTCTTCTGGCAGACCGCAGGCTCATAGACCCCTCCGCAATAGCGTCCTGTACACAGGGCCGCCGCCGCTATGGCTTTACTATAGCTGAATGCTTTGCGGTGCCGTAAAGAATTCAACTGCAGTAAAGCGCTGACAGTAGCAGCCCCGTGTATGGGATGTGATCATGGAGGAGTGCTTCTTGCGGACCGCAGGCTCATAGACCCTTCCATGATCGCGTCCTGTACATGCGGCCGCCACTGCTGTCAGCACTTTACTGCAGTTGAATGCTTTTTACATAGTTACTTGAGTTGAAAAAAGACCTAGGTCGATCTAGTTCAACCTTACTCCACCAGCTCTACATTTGGTCACTAAGTAATTTATAACCAACAGTGTTGTGTGTAGTGAAAGCAAAGCATTTAACTGCGGTAAAGCCATGACGACAGCCCCGTGTACAGGACGCTATCTCGGAGGGGTCTATGGGCCTGAGGTCTGCCAGAAGAAGCTGAAGGCACCGAGGGAACGGATGACAGGAGAGAATAATGTTTACTGTGTGTAAGAAGGGGACCGGTAAGAGGGTATTACTAAACAAAGGGCTCATGCACCACCGTGCACTGCCGTAGAAGACGACACCCGACTTTTGAGAAGTTTTTCTGGGGTTAAAAAGTCGTCTTATACGCCAGAAAATAAAGTATTTAAAAATTGCACCCAAGGATGAACCAGACTTGTTCAAGTCCACAATTCTCTTCTGAGATCTTGGCTGATTTCTTTTGACTTTCCCATGATGCTACACAAAGAAGCAGTGTGCTTCAGGTGTGCATTAAAATACATCCACAGGTGTGTCTCTTATTAACTCAGATGTTGCCAATAAACCTATCAGAAGCTTCCAAAGACATGACATCATCATATGGGCTGACCCATATTGTTTAAAGACATAGTACTGTTAGTGTATGTAAACTTTTGACTTTGCAGAAAGTAATAAAAAAATCTTAAAACGGGGGACGGAGCCGGACATGACTGAGTGAGGACACTGTTTTCCTGAGCTCCTCTCTACATTCTTCCATAAAGCCAGTTTTAACTTCAAAATGGGCAAATCCTCCACTAAAAAGAACAAACCCTGCACCCCAGAGCAACATCGGAGCATATCTTACCCACTCCCGGGAGCTCGGGGACGTTTCACTACCAGGGAGGGAATTGAGGCCTGCAGACCCTGAGCCCGTCCCTGACCTGGTGCCCGAAGCCGCTACAGCCACAGAAAATCAGAGGAGAGGAGAAGCAACGGGGAACCCCCGTGGTGTGGAGGGTCTCCCGGCTGGTCCCCCGACGGCGGTGAGAGGCAGCGGGAGCCCCGTGAATGGAGCGGTGGTGAGCCCAGCGGCGCCTCTGCAAGATGGCGGTCGCGTATCTGGAGAGCGTGGATCGGCGGTGGAGAAGGGGTGCCCGCGGCTGCTGCCCTGCAGGCCGCGCGGTCCGCTGCAGCTCAGCTGGGACCGGAGAGTCAGCATAACTCACCTGCGACCGGCGCTGGTGGAATCCAGGAGGCGGGGACCGGCAGACGCGAGGTACTCGTGGGCCTGGGCTCAGGCGATGCCTCACCACTACAGCAGCGGGCGCTGAGGAACCAGCTGCTGCGCAGTGAAGCCAACCGGCAGGAACCTCCATCATCACCTCCATCATCATCAAACACAGGTGCTGTGGCTGGGTGAGAGGAGGGTATAATGACCAACCCTAAGGGACTGCCTGGCGGTATTACCCAGAAGCAGGAACAGCAGGGGGTCCTGATGGACGGGGCTCGGCCTGGGGGCAACAGTATTAACCCCAGTCATACCTTCTATATAGAGGTCCCACAGCCTTTGGGGGGGGGGGGGGCTGGAGAAGGAGGGAGGCCACAGGAGCTGCTGGTGAATCGTGGGGACTTCCTCAGGGAGAGGTATCCCCCACACCCTCAGGGGGCTGGTCCACGGGATCCTCCTGGGCTGAGCACCTGTCGGGCCCTGATGGGGATCCAGAGAGGAGCACACTGATGCCCGTGAACGGGGGATCCAGGATGCTGGGGTCTCCCTCACTCTGCCTTCCCAGAGGCCTTCTCACTCTGCCTTCTCTGCTGCAGTCCCACGGGCGTGGGATGACATAAACAACCCTCATGGAACGCAAAATATGATATATGGTCCAACTCTACAGGACTCTTTTCGTGCATACTCCAACATATCTCATACAGCCGCCACGATGGGCGAGGACCGCCTGGCATCCTTGGCAGACCTGCGGTCATTGCTACAAGCGATTCCCACCAAGAATGATATTGCTGCACTGGCCAGCCAAGTAGTAGTGGAATGTAAACAAGAATTCACCCAATTACGATCTAAACTTTCCATACTTACCCATAGGGTAGACTTCCTTGATGAGCAGCAATCAGCTTCTCAGGTCTCTATGCAATCTATCCAAGAGACGGTAAAAAACCAGTCCAATTAATTATTTGCCCTCCAACAGCAAGTAGATGATTTAGAGAACAGAAACAAAAGGAACAATCTATGTGTTAGGGGCCTTAATGATTCCATTGCCGCCCCCGATATCCCAGCAGTCCTCCATTCACTTTTTAATGGCTTGCTAAAGAGACCACCAGGTGCCCCCCTTGAACTTGACAGAGCTCATAGGGCCCTACATCCTCCTGACGCAGTGGACTCTCGTCGAGGGATGTTGTGTGCCGGGTGCACTTTTTTGCCGTCAAAGAGGCCATCTTGCAAGCTGCTAGGAGGAAACAGACTTTATCATACAATGGCTCCGCTATCCGCATAATGCCGGATCTCTCAAGTCACACCCTGGCCCAGCGCACCAATCTTAAGCCTCTCCTGGATGTATTAAAGGAGAAGGGTCTACCGTTCCGATGGGGATTCCCCTTCTCCCTATCGGTGTAGAAGGACTCGCGGTGGTGGGTCCTACGTTCCCCAGAGGACTTTCCGGCCTTCATCTTGAGCCTGGGTTTACCCTCAGTCTCCATTTCAGCATGGCCCACCACCCTGCTTCAGCCGTGGGTCCCCGGGCGGGGAACGAACGCTCCCAAGTCGAACCCACCTGCAGAATCCAGCAGGGGGCTACCCCCGAGAGGAGAAAGGGGTCGCAAAGGGGGCCGCCTGCGGCAGTCGACATAGAAAAGGCCGGAGGCTACGCACGTTGCCCGTATTGCGTAAACATTTGTTACCTTTGCCGGTGTTTATGGTTATCTTTAATGTTTTAAGTATAGATTGAGCTCTGCTCGGTTATGTCTGACATCTTCTTCCCCCACATAGGCTGGGATCCCCTGTTCTGCTTAGTTGAAGTGGATATGTTCCCTATGAACATTTGTTCGGACTTAGATTATTGTGTAAGGTCTTTCTACCTGCTGTTCTTGTTGTTTTTTTCTCTGATACATTCTACCCTTCCCACGTCTTTCTCTCTTCTCTTTCACGGCCAGGCTGATGGTGTTCGATCCCCTCTTTCATATATCTCTAATGTCTTATTCCCTTACAGATGGCGGACCTAACCATCGCTTCTTTCAATGCCAGGGGCCTAAATGTTCCGGAGAAACGGCCACAGGTACTTTACCACCTTCACAAACGGAAGGTGGGAATAGTGTGTTTCCAGGAGATCCATTTCAAGCTAGGACATGCCCCCGTTATTACTAAAAATAAGTATTACCAGACATGGGTATTCTCTGACAACACAGATTCCCGTTCTAAAGGAGTGGCGATTGCCATCCATAAATCGCTCCCGCATCAAATCTTAAAATGCTCGACTGATAGTTTTGGCAGATATATCATCCTCTCTCTGAGAGTGGGGGACCAAACTCTCACAATAATCAATGCCTATGCCCCAAACCAAAGGCAGGACAGCTTTATTACCAGCTTAGTCGACGAGGCGATCCTACTGATACAGGGCACGGCAATTCTGTGTGGCGACCTCAATGTCACCCTGGACCCCACATTGGACAATTCCAGGGGGAAATCCAGCATTTCATACACTATCATTAAACGCATCAAAAAAGCTTTATTGCGTATTCAACTGTTCGACACATGGAGACTGAAACATCCATCGGACAGAGACTATAGCTTCTACTCCCATACAGAAGACTCATACAGTCGTATAGACTATATACTACTGCAACACAATGCTCTTCCATGGATCCAACATTCTAGGATGGATAACATTTTGTGGTCAGACCACGCGCCGGTCTATTGTACGATTGCAATTCCCTCTCTCTTAGTCCCTTCAGGATCGTGGTGGCTGAATGAGTCGTTGCTGTTGGATGAGCTCTGCGTCACAGACGTTCAGACCTCTATCACAAGGTTCATGGAGGACCACTCGGACGACACAGCCCCCACTTACAAGTGGGAAGCACTGAAGTGTGTCCTGTGAGGTATTTTTATCAAGCATGGGTCCCAAATTAAAAAAGAAAAGGCCCAAGACATAGTAAACGCTCTCCATAGGGTCTCTGAACTGGAGCTCATCCATAAGCGATCCTTATCGGCCACAAACTTACAAGCTCTTCTGCAAGCTAGGATTGAGGTTAAAAAACTGTTAGATTCCTCTTACAAGCGCCTACTACAGGTGGGGAAAGGGAAGTTTTATTAGTTTGGGGACAAGCCAGGAAGACTGTTGGCTAATGCGTTGAGAGAAGGGAGAGCCCATACCCTCATTCCTTGCATCAAAAACTCATGCGACAAACTGCTCTATGCTACCCCCGACATTTCAAACACCTTTCATGACTTGTTTTCCAAGTTATATAACCTACCTGTCGAACCCCCGGAGTCGAGGGTAGGCGGTCCTTTAATGCTCTCACCTTTCCGACGTCTTAATAGTTCTATAATTGAAACCCTGGAAAGCCCATTTTCTTTGGAGGAATTGTTGGCGGGGATTAGTGACTCACCTGGTAATAAGAGTCCTGGACCAGACGGGTTCCCCGCCAAATTCTACAAATCCTTTTCTGAACAATTGGCTCCCTTAATGCTTCTCTCCTTCAATTCAATTTCTGACTCTGTCCCTTTCCCGCCCCATTCCACTACGGTCCACATCTCCTTGCTCCGCAAGGCTGGAAAAGACCCCACGGCGTGTAGCAGTTTTAGACCGATCTCACTCCTTAATGTTGATTTAAAATTCTATGCCAAGCTTTTAGCAAATAGACTTGGCCCTTTACTCCCTGACCTGATACATTTGGACCAGGTCGGATTTGTCCCGGGTAGGGAGGCGAGGGACAATACAATAAAGACCTTGGACCTGATCCAACATGCACACACAAAAAAAAAAAACTCTCTTTCATGTTGCTATCTCTGGACGCTGAGAAGGCCTTCGACAGAGTTTCCTGGCAGTCACTTTCACAAACACTGGACCATATGGGCCTGGGGCCAGTTTTTTCGACCAGGATTATGGCCTTATATCATTCTCCGACTGCACACCTTAAAATTAATGGCACTCTGTCAAGGCCCTTCTCCATCCATAACGGGACCAGGCAGGGGTGTCCCTTGTCACCTCTGCTATATATCCTGGTCATGGAGCACTTGTTATCGGCCATTAGGACCAACCCGGATATACAGGGAATTAGGATCGCCAATCGGGAACACAAATGTGCCGGCTTTGCTGACGATCTTCTTATTTACCTCTGTAACCCCCTCACATCACTCCCACCCCTAATGCTAGAACTAAACCGCTTTAGTAAATGGTCCAACTTTAAAATTAATTTTGATAAATCAGAGGCTCTAAAGATTACTTTGCCACAAACGACAATAAATGCAATAAAACCAAACTTCCCCTTCAGATGGCCACCCCATGGCAGTATTGGATACTTGGGCATCAATATCCCATCCGATTTGACAAAACGTTTTCAACTAAACTATCAAAGCTTCCTGTCAAAGCTTGAGGGAGACCTGACCTTGTGGCAGAGAGGTACTGTTTCATGGTTCGGCAGGATTGGCGCCCTCAGAATGACGGCCCAGCCAAGATTGCTATACTTGATACAGACGGTCCCAGTTTACGTTCCGGCAGCCAAATGGGCCAGGATACAGCGCTTATTTGATCAATTTGTTTGGTCAAAGAAGCACGCCCGTCTCAGGAGTAACGTTCTAACTAGGACCAAGAACGCAGGAGGTGTGGGGCTGCCCGACTGCAGGCGTTATTACATGGCGGCCGCCCATGCCAGAGTTCTAGACCTCTTACATAGCTCTAGGTCTAAGCTTTGGATCTGCCTAGCGCAGGATCTATGCCCCTTGTCAGTGCCGACCCTGCCGTGGACATGGCAACTCCTTACCAAACATAAGATTGAAATGTCTTATAGCACTAAACAAACATTGAAAACTATACATTCTACATCATTACGCAATCGCCTGATTCAGCCGGGAGGACCCCTTATGCCATTAACCGATAACCCAGAGTTTCTACCGGGGGCATCACCCAACAACTTCCTGGGCAGTACGAAACAGAGCCCCTTAAGACTGAACCAGGTAGCTCCTGGGGGATCCCTTCTACCGCTTCTGGAGATTGTGGAAAATCGTAATTTCAGGATGCGGTTTCATTTTGAATATGCACAACTCAAACACTTCATAATCTCACAAAACATCGTCATGGCGCGTCTTCCACCCCAAACTCCATTTGAAAACCTTTGCACTGGGTCCTTAGATACACGTCATGCGATATCAAAAATATATAAGATCATAACCAACACGGCAGAGGCATCCCTTCCTCGCTTTTGTGCGGCGTCGGAAGCAGAGCTCAACCAGACGTTCCTTGGGAACCAGTGGGCACGTCGCTTCCGACTAACCCACAAGTCCGTCGTGGCCACCAGAATGCAAGAAACCAGCTATAAAATACTCTCCAGGTGGTACAGGGTCCCAATGTCTCTTCATGCGTGGTGTCCTGAGGCGCCTGATACCTTTTGGCTTTGTGGAGCACAGGGAGGCACCATGTCCCACATCTGGTGGTACTGCCCGGGCTTGGGGGTCTTTTGGAAAAAAGTACTAGCAGCCATACAGGAGGTCACAGGGATCATAGTCCCCAGCCGCCCAGAGGCAGTCCTACTATACATTTTTAATGTCTCAGAAAAGGCCTATAAAAAGTCCCTCTTGGGCCACCTTCTCCAGGCAGCAAAGACAGTGGTCCCACGGCGCTGGAAAGACCCTGCCCCCCCTACGATAGATGAGTGGGTAATGGAAGTGAATGTGATCCACCGCATGGAAAAGGTGATGGCAGAGTCGCGTGGACAGACGGTGGCAACAGCCACTAAATGGTTTCAATGGGAATCATTCCTCTCTGGCAAAAAAATTCTTGAATTAATCTAACCTCCGGAAGATAGGCACCTTGGCTCCACTTACTTCAGATAATATACACCACCCTTCCAACATGTCTTGGTCCAACGGACAAAGTATCAGACCCGGCCGATGCGCTCTACTCTCCATCTCTTCCTCTCTTGCCCTGACTTATCCTTCCTTTGGTATTTTTCGTGAACATACTGCTTCTTCACCTTTCCTCTTTGGCTTATTATTCTTTGTGGTTCAAAACGACTATCCATGTATCATACCAATCATTTACATACTGTCATGACGTTTGCGAATGTGTTGTGTCGCATAGACTTTGGTTTCGCATTGTCAGTTATAACATGGATCCATGTTCCTTTAATGTATTCTTTAAAACTCAATAAAACTTTAAAAATTGGAAAAAAAAATATCTTAAAACATTCTTGCTCTCTCATTGTTCTGGCATTTGACAAATATAAATAATTTTGGTAATCCTAATTGACCTAAAACGGGAAAGGTTTATTCTGATTTCATGTGAGAAAAACATGCACATGTGACTTTTTAGATAGTGTACTTCTGGTTTCAACTGCACTTTGCGTTTTTGGTTCATTCATGCAGTGCTGGCGCAGTTTCCTCTGTCTGCCCTGCTTAGATCAACAATGTGGTGATATATCATACACAACATGTCACTGCAGCAGTCAATAATTGTGTACTGACATCATCAGCGACTGACTACCACGTGTCATGTCTAACCAGTCTTTTTGCTGACGATGACTTGACAGGGAACTCAATCGGTAAGTGTACTTCTGTTATTTATTTTGAACCACTTGGAGTCTGTTGAGGCATATTTTAGAGGTTGTAACATCTCAATAGTAGTTTTCTGGCTGGGCTCACACTACCATATTTTCTCCATTTGAGAAAAACAGTCCGATTATGCTAACCAGACTTGGACACGAGTTTGATCCGTTTTCCTTGGATGTGGAGAATAAATAAAAAAGTTTCTTAATCTCCATTCTGTCAGTCTGTGAGAATTGGATCGCAATCAGATGTCATCCGAGAGCGGTCCAATTATTTTTCAAGTAGTTACAATTTGCCAAAGGCAACTAAAGACTCATTTTGTACATTAAAACATAACTTTTAATATTTAGCATTATAAATTTAAAAGCACAGCACACATTATTAAAACCAATTAAGAACTTCAATGGGTATTTGTTTCTCTTAGGCTGGGGCCATATGGGGAATAATGCAATTCTCGCATGACACTCGGCTCACGCTGGTAGCCCAGTGAAGCCGAGTGTCAGTCGAGTGTCACTGGGACTGAGGTCCGATCATACGATCGGACCTCAGCTGCAGGGGGCGGGCCAGCTCTTAGGAGGGGAGGGCCGGCGCTGTGGAGGGGAGGGAACGATTTATCTCCCTCTCTCCGCTGTAGCCGGCTATTTCCACTCTCGCCCTGCACTCGCGGTACACCGGTGTAATGCGAGTGCAGTGCGATTTTTCTCTCGCCCTATAGACTTGAATGGGTGCGAGAGAAAAAAGGATCGCATTACAGTTGTAGCATGCTGTGATTATTTTCTCAGACCGATTAGGGCTGAGAAAATAATTTCTCATGGGTGCTGACATACAGGCTAATATTGGTCCGAGTGGAATGCGATGTTTTATCACATTCCATTCGCACCAATTTTGATGCCGTGTGTTTTAGGCCTAAGGCCGGCGTCACACGGTACAATATATCAGGCGATATGTTGTCGGGGTCACGGATTCCGTGACGCACATCCGGCATCGTTAGAGATATCGTACCGTGTGACACCTCCGAACGACTGTGAGCGAGCAAAAATACTCACCTTATCGTTGCTCGTTGACACGTCGTTCATTTTCATAATGTCGCTCCTCCCTCTGCGCGCTGGTTGTTCATCGTTCCCGTGGCAGCACACATCACTCCGTGTGACACCCCGGGAACGACGAACACAGCTTACCTGCATCCCGCCGGCAATGTGGAAAGAAGGAGGTGGGCGGGATGTTACGTCCCGCTCATCTCCACCCCTCCGCTTCTATTGGCCGGCCGCTGTGTGACGTCGCACGTCCCTCCCCCTTCAGGAAGAGGATGTTCGCCGCCCACAGCGACGTCGTCCGGGAGGTAAGTACGTGTGACAGGGGGGTTAACGACTTTGTGCGCCACAGGCAACTAATTGCCCGTGACGCACAAACGACGGGGGCGGGTACGATCGCTCGTGCAATCGCACGATAGATCATCCCGTGTGACGCCGGCCTTACTCTTTGAAGCAGTAATACCTTGCCCCTCAATTATTAGTATATTGTGGCTAGAAAAAAAGCCTATAATCCAGCTCTCAATATCAGTAATGGGCTATGGTAAATTCCACTGCTGTTCTCTATATTAAAATTGTGAACCTATTGCCTCCACAACATGTGTCACCAAAACATGCCTCAATCCCCTGATGACGCCAGTTTGGTGAAACATGTTGGGGAGGCAATAGGTTCAAATTTTAATATAGAGAGCAGCAATGGACTATTCCATAGCCCATTACTGATATTAAGAGCTGGATTATAGGTCTTTTTCTAGCCACAATATACTAATTATTGAGGGGCAAGGTATTACTGCTTCAAAGAGTAAGAGGAATAAATACCCATTAAGGTCTTAATTGGTTTTAATAATAATAGTATTTGGTTAGCGCTTTTTAAGGCAATTTTTTGGGAGTGGAATTTGCCTGAAAAAGATGTTGTGAGCACATATCCTAACACTTCAATCCCCTATAATCCGAACCTCTCACTCTGATCGCACTATAACACTTAACATTTATTAAAAATGAATGCTAAGACAAACCAGGCTATTAGGAGGCAGGACACATACAGATAAAGACTTTACAGGTCTTAGTGATTTTTACCTCATCATCTGAAGACTGATTTACTGTTTCGCCAGCATCTTCATCTTCTTGACTGAATTCCTCATCTTCCTCCTCATTTTCTGTCTTCTCAAACTCATCGCCTAGACACACAAAAGTTGTTTTAGCCATAGAAGAAAATAAAATTACTAATTTTGAACAGTTTTATCAGGAGATTCAACCCAGACGAAGGACAATATTTACAGAGTAACAAAGTATAACATTAGATATACAGTATAATGAAAAATAGAATATCAAAAGAGTCATCTTGTTTTGTTAACTCTTTCAGCAAATTGAGCCCTATACACCTCAGTAAAGGGGTGGTCAACTACTTTTATACTGATGGCCTGTACTTAGGTTAGTACAATTGCATGTGGACCACGGCACTCCCTAGTAGGTGGTGCATTAATAGGATCCCAATCCTGGAAGTTACAGATAGAAGATGGAAAAAGTGTGGAATGATATGCACTGCTGTAGATAAACTGAAGGTCCAGTCCATGAAGTGGATGAAAAAGTGCTTAAATTCCGCATTTCAGAGTGAAACCCCCACTTCTTCATCAGAACAGGCGACAAATTATTAGTATGGTTAAACTGGACAAGGTACGGTGAAAAAAGCACCAAAGAAACACATGACATTAGAGTCAAAGCTCAAAAGGTTACTGGGGACCCAACTGTCATGCTCATAGAAAACAAAATGTGTTCCCCATTGTTTCTTTTTTTTTCTTTATTTTTTTCCTGTTTTTTTTTAAAAAAAAAAAATTTCTGTTTCATTCTCCTGTTTTAATAAAAATTATTTTTGTTTTATGGGCATGTCGTTGGCTCCCCAGTAACCTTTTGAACTTTGACGCTGACGTCATGTATTCCTTTGACGCTTTCTTCACCATACCTTGTCCATTTAAACCATGCTACTGTCCATATGTTGTAATATAGTGCCTATTCTGATGAAGGAGTGGAGTTTCTTATGGAATCCAAGGCACCGAAACTCCTTTAAAAACTTTATTACTCCCAGCATACAAAGGAAAAGTGCAGATAGCAATGTTTCGGCCAACGCAGGGCCTTTGTGAATGAGGTAAGATACATGGCTATATGAGGAGAACTATACTACATTTCTAACTGGAGGTATTTGCTCATAATATTATTACACCTACTACACATTGGGATAGGATCTTGTAGATGGGAATGCTCCTGTAAATGAATGTAATATTTATGTGCCATCCAAAATGTATGTTAACTGTACATACAAATTTTGTTCAATACCTTGGACCTTAAGGTACATGGATTGCATTTAGGAGAGGCGTATGAGATAGGGAAGGACTAGAGGAAAGGCGGCGTGGCTGCGGTGGTGAGGAGCTGGAGCAGTGTACTCCGTGTGCCCAGTGATGTTATCTCTCCCCGGAAGTCAGGTCTACTTCCGGCTCACTGCTTCTTATGCATCTTACGCAGGACTATGCTTCAGCTTCTAAACACCTCTCCTGAATGCAATCAGTGTACATGAAGAAGGTCCAAATTATTGACCAAAATGCTATATGTACAATTAACATACCTACTGGATTCCAAATAAATATCTCCTCAATTTAACTAAGGAGTGCTTAGTTCTTCAGATCTACCCTTAGGATTGATCATCAATACCATATCGGTGAGTGTGAGACAAATGGCAACTCGCCAATCAGCTGTTCCCAGAGCCAGCGACGGCCAGATGTGATCACTTGTGATCAGCATAGCTTTGTCAATTGTATAGTGGCCACAACTGGGAAATGCACATCCACCCCTATTAGAATGAATAGTTCATTACCCCACTGCTTCTACGACAGCTGTGGTGTCCTGCTCCGCAACCGATCACATCTGCCCGGCATAAGAAACTGCTGATCGGTTGGGGTGTTGCATATCGCACTCCCACTGATCTGATATTGATGAACTATCCTAAAGCCATCAAAATAAAAGTACTGTACAATCCCTTTAAAATATACAATCACCAAAAAGACAAAAAATGGTCTAGACAAAGAAATGACAAAGGAATATCTTTAATACTTTTATATGGTATAAACCTATTCAATTCTTATCACTGCTATATAATCAGAGTAAACATGAAAGGGGTTGATCAAGAATTAAAGGGAACCTGTCATTAGGATCATCCTGCCCAAACCACATTTTAGAAAAAACATAGTTGAGGGACTATAAGGAAAGACATGACTAGTCCGATGACATCCAGGTCAGGACAATAGGGTCTTCTCCAGGTCTCTCATAGTTACATAGGTTGAAAAAAGACCAGGGTCCATCTAGTTCAACCTTCCTCCATCAATTATATATTTTATCACTAAATCATTTATAGCCAACAATGTTGTGTGTACTGAGGAAATCATCCAGCCCTTTTTTAAAAGCTGTTATAGTGTCTGCCTTTACTACCTCTTGTGGTAGGGCATTCCACAGTCTGACTGCTCTAACTGTAAAGAACCCTTTCCTATTTAGCTGCCGGAATCGCTTTTCTTCCATTCGCAGTGTATGCCCCCTGGTCCTTAGTATTGTCTTTGGAAGGAATAAGTCATGTGCCAGTCCTTTATATTGACCACACATGTATTTATACATATAAATGAGGTCTCCTCTGAGATGTTTTTTTTCTAAGCTAAAAAAATCCAATATATGTGAGGCCTTCCATTCCTAGCAATAATCTAATTACTCACCTTTGAACTGACTAACTTCAGAAACATGTTTCGGGACTGTGTTTGGACGCGAATGAGATGGCGTCGGTAAATTGTCTCCGGTTTTATGTTTTCTAATTTTGTTTCCCTGTGGAATGTTTTTTAATAAGAAAAAATAAAGTCTTGGATGTTTTAGAATCTACATCGCTGGATTTTTTTCTGCCTTTACAAGTGTACCCCCCGGTCTACTCCCCAGGATCCGTGCGGAGAGATTCTTTCTGGCTGAGGTGAGCTGATCAATTTTGATATTTTTACGTTATAGATTATTACTGGTTTGTGGGGCACACAGACAACATGCTGACCAAAATTACGGCCATCTGAACAAGGGTTAAAGGCAGCCTGTCAGGTCCAATATGCCCCCAGAGCCACGAGCAGTCCTGGGTGCATATTTCTAATCCCTGCCTAACCGTCCCTGTATACACTAGCATAGATAAAGGGATCTTTAGAAAAAGCATTTCTAAAGATCTTTTATCTTATGCTAATGAGCGCGGGGACTAGTCCCAAGAGTGTTATATCCCCGACTAGTCTGTCCTCTTAGCATGTTAGCACGTCCATAGGGGTGTACTAACATGCTATGCAATGAGGTGTCTCCAGCGGTGTTGCATGTACCTGTGTTCAAAAAAAGAAAAAAATTCTGTACAACGACTAGATTGTAAAAGGATTAAATTTTATTAATGAAATAGCATAAAAGCAAATAGACAATATAGGAATAAAATTGCAGAGACAGATGGTGAGTACCAGTAGAATTTTTTCTTTTTTGGGGGGTCCCTGTACCTACAGCTCCAGGGTACAGCAATGGGGGCGGCCTTTGCGCCCTCATATGCTAATCTATTCCTGGGGCTGTGGGAGAGGGACCTTCTCCTGTCAGATGTGATGTCATTGGTGGACCGCATTCCTTTTTGGACGCGGTACATCGATGACATCTTTTTCATCTGGCAGGGGAGTGCCCAGGATCTTAATCTATTTATTCGGAGTTTGAATATTAATGAGATCAATATACGATTGACTCACAGATTCAGCGACATATGCCTCGAATTCCTGGACGTGCTGGTCACACGTGACTCATTAGGCCAGCTACAGACTGACTTATATCGTAAAGATACATCTGTTAACTCAGTTCTGTATGCTACCTCAGCTCATCCTGCCCACGTTATACGGGCAGTCCCTGTGGGGCAGTTTCTTCGGCTGTGAAGGATATGCTCCTCAGACCCGGCCTTTGAATCCAGAGCCCTTGAACTTAAACAAAGGTTCCGTGATCGGGGGTATAGCAATAGATCGATTAAAAAGGCTTATAATAGAGCCAGAAATTCACCACGTGTTGAGCTATTATTCGGCGGCCAGATGAGGAAGACCTCTAATAACGTAAGAATGATTACCAAATACCACTCACAGTGGGGTCGGATGGTGGACGTCATGTCCCGGTTTTGGTCTATCCTTACTATTGATCCCATTTTGCGGAATTATCTGCCTGATAGACCATCAGTCGCGGCCCGTAAAGCCAGGAATTTGAAGGACATATTAACATCAAGTCATTATGATAAAAAGGATAATGCTGTCCTTCCATTTTTGTCCCTCTCCTCTTTTCCCTTGAGGTCTAGATTTGGTTGCTCACCCTGTGGTTCGTGTATTGCGTGCCCCAACATTGAAACAGCGACTGACTTTGCCTCGTCTGATGGGAAAGTTTTCCCAATTAGGAGGAAAATTAATTGCCTCTCTAAGGCCGTAGTGTATTATGCTAGTTGTCCATGTCCGCTCATCTATGTCGGCCTCACCACACGAGCCCTTAAGGTCCGTGTGAGGGAACATGTTCGCGACATCCAGGCCGCCATAGATGATGTGGACATTGAGGGCCTTAAAACTATACCGAGGCATTTTAAGAAACATCATAATTGTAATCACACTCTATTGAAGGTACGAGGTATAGATCAGATTATTACTGGGGTTCGGGGCGGCAATATTAGCCGACTCCTTGCACAACGCGATACAGAGTGGATATGGACACTGAAAACCTTACAGCCTGATGGGCTGAATGAATATCTAACTTTTGTGTCTTTTTTAGAATAAAAGCTTTTTGATAGCAGCCTCCTTTTCCTCTGGGTTTAAGACAATGTGTGGAATTACATTTTTTCGTCCCCTATGTTCTGCTCTAAATTGGTCTTATTTTTATATATTTTTTATCTTTCAGTTCTTTTCACATTCGTATCGTGTCTTGACCTCTTGTACCATCTACATATGGAGTTGGAGAAGCATATTACCCATTCGGGTCTCTGCGATAAGCATGTGGAACTTCTGTATCACATATCGATGTGATTTATTATGGATGTGTCTATGTATATTGTATTATTCATTCTGGTATTTGGGGAACGTGTGTTGATACATATGGTGACACTCATAGGGCTTTCTCCTCCAGGTGTATAGAAAATAATATGTGTTTGTAAATACAAGTGATCTTCCCCTGCCTCCTCATCTCCCACGGTGCCGGTGCGCGCATGCGCTTGCCTGGGGGCTCGGTGCCGCCGTGGGCGCGTCCGTTTTGTCCACCGCCCTGGTGACTTTGTCCCCGTGGCTGTGGCTTGGGCGCGCCCGTGGCGGCGCGGGGCCTGTCAGTCATGCGTGTGTGCGCCGCAGTGGTCTCTGCGGTTGTATGATGCGGTTTTGCAGGATATACCTGGGCTCCTTTAGCTCTTGGCCACTCCCCTCTAATCCTTGCTGTTATACTATATTTAAACCTGATAGGTGGACTAATATTATAGTCCGTGACGTATACTGACATGTGGGCGCCTATCAGTAACGATCCTGTTGCCATGACACTCACCCAAACACAGCTGTCTGCGTCACTGTTTCTGGGCGTGTATGCGCACGTGGGCATTGAGAGTACGCCTCCATGAGCTGCAGGATGTGGGCGCTTCTATTGCAGTGACGCGGTGCTCTATGTCATGGCACTTCCGGTATGGCGTCACCAGCTATCAGGAACACGCTGCGGCTCCTTGTGTTGGTTACACGTGGGGGTCCTGGCCACACCCCCACATGCTGCGCGTTGTCTATGTCCGTGTACTGGTGAGGTGATGAGTGTATTATTGGCTCTCCGACACAGTGTCACTACATGGGGCGTATCTGATCTTTGCACCTCATGGCAAAGTTCCTAGGGTTAGTGGACCTTCTTTTCTCCCGTAGAGGGTTAATCTATATTCTGAGGCCTGATTGGTCTGGGTCGATACGGACAGTGATTGTATACCTACCCTTTATAAGATTAGTCTTTTTAATTAGAGACCACCCCCGGAAGAAGGAGTCACACCGAAACCTATAGGTCGGGGATCTGGGCTCTCATCTATCATATAGGTACGTTAGGTTGCACTTTATATGTCTCTAGTGCTTTGTTACATGACCTTTACACTGTGTATGTTTGATTCATTTGCAAAAGGCACTATATGATCTTCAGCACACTTTATTTGTATACTATCTGGCTCTTTAGCCATTTAGGTGCTGTGTGTTTGTCTTTAACATGTGCCACCATGTACCTATTGTGGGGTGAGGGCGCCATCTACTGGTACTCACCATCTGTCTCTGCAATTTTATTCCTATATTGTCTATTTGCTTTTATGCTATTTCATTAATAAAATTTAATCCTTTTACAATCTAGTCGTTGTACAGAATTTTTTTCTTTTTTTGCTATCATCAATCTGTATATGGCTTTATCCATTTTGTGAATATGGCACGGGATCGTCCGTGTCCTTTGGTATCGTACATTTATGTACCTGTGTTCGCTGTGACCGCTCTTCTGAAGTTCTGGCACTTGCAGTCATGCGCAGTAGACCTCTCTGAAGCTGGGATGTGTACACCTGGCTTCATACTGCACATGACCGGAAGTGCCCGGCATTCAGAAGCGCAGTCACAGTGAATACAGGTACGCGCGCACCACTGGTGATGCTGAATTGAATATTATTATTATTTATTATTATAGTGCCATTTATTCCATGGCGCTTTACAAGTAAAAAGGGTATACATAAAATTAAGAACAATAATCATGAACAATACAAGGCACAGACTGGTACAGGAGGAGAGAGGACCCTGCCCGCAAGGGCTTACAGTCTACTGAATAGCATGTTAGTATACCCCTGTGGGTGTACTAACATGCTAAGAGGGCGGACTAGTCAGGGGATAAAACGCCCTTGGAACTAGTCCCTGTTTTCATTAGCATGAGATAAAAGATCTTTATAAATACTTTTTCTAAAGATCTCTTTATCTATGCTACTAGATTCAGGGACAGTTAGGTGGGGGCCACATGGGGACTAATGCGATCCCCTCGCATGACACTCTACTCCCGCTGGCAGTACAGCAGAGCAGAGTGTCATGCTAGTATCCCTGCGTCTGAGGTCCGGCTGTGCGAGCGGAACTCAGCTGCGGGCGGCGGACTGGCACGGAGGAGGGGAGGGAGGGATTTATCTCCCCCTCTCCTCTGTAGCCGGCTATTGCCATTCTCGCACTGCACTCGCAGTACACCAGTGTACCGCGAGTGCAGTGCAATTTTTCTCTCGCGCCATACACTTGAATGGGTGCGAGAGAAAAAATGATCGCATTACAGTTGCAGCATGCTGCGATTGTTTTCTCGGTCTGATTAGGGCTGAGAAAATAATCGCTCATGTACGCTGACACACAGGCTAATATTGGTCCGAGGGGAATGCGATTTTTTATCGCACTTCACTCACACCGATTTTCATGCCGTGTGGCTTAGGCCTTAGGCAGGGAATAGCAATATGCAGCCAGAACTGCTCGTGGTTCTGGGTGTGTATTGCACCTGACAGGTTCCCTTTAATAATAATAATATAATTAATAATAATTTTATTCATTTATATAGCGCTATTAATTCCACAGCGCTTTACATACATTGGCAACACTGTCCCCATTGGGGGCTCACAATCTAGAGTCCCTATCTGTATGTCTTTGGAGTGTGGGAGGAAACCGGAGTACCCAGAGGAAACCCACGCAAACATGGGGAGAACATACAAACTCCTTGCAGATAGTGTCCTTGGTGGGATTTGAACCCAGGACCCCAGCGCTGCAAGACTGCAGTGCTAACCACTGAGCCACCGTGCTGGCCTTTAATATGAAGTTATGTAGCTGCCTATTGGCTGGAAATCCACAAACAATGTTATACACACTACACTATACTACGAGTACTCACAGGATGATTATGCCATTTTCTAGGCACATATTGACAGGGCCAACATTTAAATGTTTCTTTAGAGAAATAGATGCTGGTAAATAATTGTATTTCTTGTTACTTATTTATCAATATAATCTGACATTGTTTTATGTCACATTACAAGACGTATTGTTAGTGAGACGTGCGCTAGGTCAAATATTCTACATGACCCTCAAAGCGAAGAAGACAATTCCATTACTTGATGGGATCTGGCATGTAAAAAGTCTTTTCAACATAAAATAAGACATATTTTTCTAACTGTTTCACAGCTGATGAAAGATCTTTGGCGTATCCAGAGCAGCGCTGATTTGTACACAGTGAAACAATATCTGCACCAGTTATGTAGAAGACTGCACCACAAGCCCCAAAGCAGTAAAAAGACACCAATGATGACACTACACACCCTTGTCTAGCTGTGCCTCCTGATGGTCTTCGGGGCCTTCTAAATCCCCCTTCTTAATATCTTTTTTAAGCGCAAAATCAGTTTCATCAGGTTCTAGAAAATCATTCATTGTGAAGTCTGCATCCTCTTCTTCTTCCTCAATTTTCTAAAAAAAAAAAGGCCTCTTATAAGGTTTTTTTTCAGGACCACATGCCCTAACCACTTAAAGGGAATCTGTCACCAGGTTTTTGCTCCTCCATCTGAGAGCAGGATAATGTAGAGACAGAGACCCTGATTTCAGCAATGTGTCACTTATTGAGCTGTTTGCTGTCATTTTGATAAAATCAACGTTTCGTTTTCTCTGCTGCAGATCTAGCAGTTCTACAGAGCTCATGAATATGCTGGACTACCTGGTAGCACACCAAGTAGTCCTCTAATGATAATCTACTGATGATTGATCAGTGATTTTATCAAAACTACACTAAGCAGCTCAGTAAGTGACACAACGCTGGAATCAGGGTCTCTCCCTCTACAATATGCTGCTTTCAGATTAGGTGGCAAAAATCTGATGAAAGATTCACTTTAACATTCTTGCTGTACTACAATATTCTTTCTATCACATTTTGCAGTAAGTGTAAACATTTAATGCGCTTTAGTAATGAAGAAATCAATAAATCAAAGTGACAGGATCAAGAGGAGCTCACCTTTCTGGGCCAACAAAACAGAACCAGAAGACCCACAGGGAGTGCAGCTGTCAGAATGTATAAGCCCCAGAGCCACGGCCGCTCGTCTGCAGCACTCAGGAGTTGATTAATCATGCCTGGCTGAATGAAAGGTTATAAGAGAGGCATAAGTGGTTGCATCGAAACCTGAACCCAGGGGCATAACAATCACGGTCACAGTGATCGCAACCAGGTCTGTGGTTACAAGGGGCACGCTGGCCCCAGCATCTGTTTCGGCTGGATGTGCATCCGAGGGCAAGCATCCAGCTGAAATACATCGCTGCACAGAGACCCGTTGAGTCCCTGCACTGCTATGTGGCGACCGCCGATTAAGGCTATGAATACTCACTGCTCCCCAAGCCCATAATTCAGGGTATGGAGAGCAGAAAATATGTCAGCACCTGGCAGCTGACCGATCTGCAAGTCGGCGCGCCATGCATGACAGTGACATCACGTTGCGCGGCTTACACACTGGTCAGTTGAACCATGCCAACATCGGAGGAGGACACCGGGGGAGCAGGGGAAAGTGAGTATAACTGTGTGTGGCGCCTGGGGATATCATATGTACCAGGGTGAGGCCAGAGTGGGGACATGTATACCAGGATGGAGCCATTATGGGAACATCTATACCAGGAAAAAGCCATGATGGTGTGGCGCCCCTGAGGCTTCGGTCGCCACAGTGTGCTGCACCTCACTTAAGGTGCGGAACTAATCCCGGGTCCGGAGGAGGTCAGTCTCGGTTCCACATCCATTCAATCCATACATACAGTAGGTAGCCCTCCCCACTGGGAATCGGGCTAGTGTCGGGTCTTAAGGTTACCATTCAAACACTGGGGCTTCCACCCACTAGCGACAGGGACTCAGAGGAGGAGCGACCACCAAGGGGGAGTGAGGAGTACATACAGAAACACAGGATTTGGCTTGGAGAGGCGGACAGGAGAGGAGCTGGTTTACCGGTAGCTCCTGTTGGACATAGGAGCCCGGAGTCACAATCACGGTCAGGCCCCCAAAAGGACTCGCGCTGCCTGCAAATGGGACCAGAACTAAATTACAACTAAAGGGGACCCTGTGTAGCTTCACGCTGCAGGGACCCTCACACACACCGCGCAAGGAGAAACGGCCCACAGACTACCGTACTGGCATTGACCTCTGAAGGATCCGGGATCGACTGGAGTCCATCATGGCAGAAACCATGGGCGGCTATCATACAGTGAGTAAAGACCTTGATCCGAAATCACTGTGTCACCCCGCGCTTCGGCACCCACGGCCACTACCACCACCATCATCCTCCCTGCGGCCTGGCTCTACCTGTGGGGAGCCGAACCATCCGAGCTGTGACACCATCCGCCACAGAGGATATCACCCGCAGTGGCGGCTAATCCCTGGCCGCACAAAACAGGTGGCGTCATGAGACAACTACTCCCAACATCCTCAACCCCTTCCTCATCATCATCCCCATCCATCCATCCCTTTTATTGACACCAATGGGGTCACGAAACCGGGCAGGGCCACCCGTGACATCCCCTGACCCTCATCGGCCCGGTGACGAGTATTCCCAAGACCCCTTGGCGCCCGTCAATGGGAACATATATACCAGGATGGGGACATATATACCAGGATGGGTCCATTAAGGGGACATTTATACCACGATGGGGCCAGGATGTGGAGATATACCAGGATGGGCCATGATGGAGACATATATACCAGGATATAGCCATGATGAGGTCAAACAGCAGGATGTGGCCATGATGGGGACATATACCAGGATGGGGTCATGATGGGAACATATATACCAGGATAAAGCCATATATACCACAATGGGGCCATGATGCGGACATATATACCAGGACTGGGCCACTGAGACATCTATACCAGGATGGGGCCAGGATGTGGACCTATACTACCATGGCCCATGATGGAGACGTACAGTATATACCAAGATATAGCCATAATGGGGTGATACATCAGGATGTGGCCATGATGGGGACATATACCAGGATGGGGTCATGATGGCGACATACTGTATATACTAGGATGAGGCCATATATACCAGGATGGGGCCATGATGGGGACATATCTACCAGGATGGGGCCATATGTTCCAGGATACAGCAATGATGAGGTCATACACCAGGATGGGGAACATATTTACCAGGATATGGCCCAGGATGGGGGACATTAGTATAGGATGGGGCTCAGTACTACACAATGAAGGTGGGGCCAACTCATGTATCTTTATAAGATTTAGAACGCTACAATTGCCCATACATATGACCAACATGTGTGGGGTGGGGGAGGCTCAGGCTTACACTTTGCACTGGGGCCCATCAGACACTAAATACCACACTGCCTGAACCTATTACACCTGATCAAATCAAGGAAGCTGGACTTGACTTGGGGCATTTAAGTGGATTAGTCTTTCAGTGCGGTTGAGTATCTGAAACATCTTAACAGTTATTATTAAAAAAAGAAAGGAACAATAATAAAGGTCAAGAAAAAGAATGACATCCTAATTGGCATATAGCCGAGACATGATAGTTTCACCATTTATACAAAACGTTCTTCTTGACCTATTTGGTTGTAAAGGTTAAAGCCAATAAATTACTGGAAAAATATTTACATTCAAGATAAAAAGGAGTCTTTGGCTCCAGGCTCTAAAATCAATTACAGCACTCCAGCGTGGCGTAATACTATACATACATGTAATTACATATCCAGATAACTGTTCCCTACACCTACAGATACATATCCTTGCATATACAATCACTGATATATGTATAATATTGTATTCATATACTTATTAATGTAGCGATGGGACAAGAAGTAAGCGGGCATGAGGGGTACTATTGAGAAGTGGGTGCAGATTATAGATTAGATGGGTAAGGTGTTTTAGCTAGAAGACTGAGAGCAAGATATGTGATATTGGGGCCTGCAAATTAATCATTGTACATTTTAAATATATTCCTACATATACTCACAAATAAATACATAGAGGTATACCACAAACCTCATTGGCACTGGCCACCAGTTTCTTCAGTCCCCAGCTGTCAGAAGCCCAGCGGTCAGCCACTTCCTTCTCCGTACAGATAATAAAGTTGTCAAAGTAAATATCAGACGTCATTGACCACAGCTCCAAACCAACGGCACTGAAAGGTGTCATTCGGAATGGATTGAGGTCCTCGAAATAATGTGGGTTTGGGATTTTACGTGGCTTCCAAATTCCCTGTGCAAAGAAAAAAAATTCAGTTCTGGTATGAAATATAATATAAAGTAAAAACTGGTATGGACCATGTAGAAAAATCACCTGGTAATTAGGGTTCTCAACCAGAGGAGGCTTCCATTGTCCCTTGTAATTCGGGTTGTCTATGAGCGGGGGTGTCCACTCTCCACATCCAGGTGCAGATTTACACTTTGGGTTAGAAATCAGAGGAGCTTCCCATTCGCCATCCATGTCTTCATTCCTAACAATTCCACATGGGCCCTTCATTATATTGTAACACCACAGAAATATATCATCTACATGGAAAACAATATATCACCATGGCTGATACTATACACTCAAGATCAAAGTTAGAGAACTACACACAATTTCCTAAATGTTAAGGTCATTGTGTAGTCCTCTGTGATTATATCCTAACATGAGTATACTAGCAGTATTTTAAGCTTATTTCATAAATTGAATTTATTCCAAAGCACATAATAAAAATGTAAATGAGATTAAATAAAATGGACACTGATCAAAATTAGAGTATACTTTGTGATAAGTGCAAGTTATGGGTGTTAATCTGCCATCTGGTACTAATTTCCTTAATTTTCTGTAAAACCCTATGTAACTGGCAGCCTAACTTTCCAGTTTGCACTGACTTTTCAAAAATGGTGTGCCATTCCAAAGTGCCTCAAACCCTCTGGCAGCAGAATGTCCAGATGAAGGCCAAAGAGGTGACCCTATCAGCCATAGCAAAAGAAGTTGGTCATTAAAAGTCTGTGATTTTGAGAATATTGCATCTTTACATCACAAACTCTTTCAATTCCCCCAAGAAGACTGGTCGATCTCGAAAGACAAATGCAAGAGAGGACAGGATAATGTGGAGACTCTCCAAGGGTAATCGTTTCAACACTACAGCTCGAATTGCTCGGCAGTTCAGCACTGAACAGGGTAAAGATCTGTCTCGTCATACAGTGTCACGATGTTTAAGAGCATTTGGACTGAAAGCCCACTGTGCAGTGACCAAACCTCTGGTTAGCAGAAAGAATCAAAAGGCTGGACTCACCTTTGGTGAGAAGCATGTTGTGTGGACAAAAAAGAAGTGGTCCACAGTTCATTTTAGTGATGAAAGCAAGTTTAATTTATTTGGATCTGATGGGAAACATTATATTCATCGACAAACTGGGGAAAGACTGAACCCACTATGTGTTAAGAAGTCAATGAAAGGTGATGGAGGAAGTGTCATGGAGTGTTTTCTGCAGCAGGACTTGGACCTCTCATACAGCTACGTGGCAAAGTGAATGCAAGTGTGTATCAGAACCTTCTTCAACAACACATGGTTCCTTAACTCACCAGCCAGCAATTTCCCTGTTACACAGCAAAACGGGTAAAGCAGTTCCTTGAAACAGAAAACATTGAAACAATGAAATGGCCAGCCCAGAGTCCTGATCTAAACCCAATAGAAGACCTATTCAGAAAATGTAGTTATAATCTTTCTCTGAGCTACAGTCACTGTTGTTCTCTAATTATGATCATCACATTTTGGCCAAAATAAAAAAATAATTTTTATAAACTTTGGATCTTTTGTAAAACACTGTTCTAGTGGCATGGTGTACCCCTTACAAAAAACCTTTCAAATGTTAATCAATGTAGATTATATTGTTTCTGAAAAAAGCAAGTGATCATACATCGTTCTCTAATTTTGATCTCCAGCGTATATACACTACATCACAGAATTTAATCTGCCATTCAATTACACTAATGTCTCTAATAATTCAGCAGGCAGATGACAAAACCCTTACAGAACACCTGGGATATTAACTGCCACAAAGAACTGCAACTGTAAGTTGGATCTTTATTAAAATGTTCTAGTTTGTAAAGTACAATGAGAGAGTATATATTCACTTCTAAACGGTTTGTATATCAATATAATGTACATAAAGAGTTCAGGACCTTTGTAGAACAATGCATTACCTGTTATACTGATGCTGAATTACACTCTGTATTAATGTCCAGAGCTGTATTGTTAATTCTGCAAGCTTCAAAAACACCGAGTATTTCCTATTTGCTCAAAGTCTGCACAAGATTCGATTAGGGGATTTTTTCTCTGTGAAATGCTATCTTTATGATAGTGAAGTCTCCCACCGTGTTAAGCCTGCTTTACATGGTACGACCGATTGTGCGATTTCACAATCGATCGTACCCGCCCCCGTCCTTTTTGCGTCACGGGCAAATCGCTGCCCGTGGCGCACAAAGTCGGTAACCCCCCGTCACACATACTTACCTCTCGTGCGACCACGCTGTGGGCGGCGAACGTCCACTTCCTGGAGTGGGAGGGACGTTCGGCATCACAGCGACGTCACACGGCCGCCGGCCAATAGAAGCGGAGGGGCGGAGATGAGCAGGATGTAAACATCCCGCCCACCTCCTTCCTTCCACATAGAGCCGGCGGCTGACGCGGGAGGCAGGTACGCGATGTTCATCGCTCCCGTGGTGTCACACGGAGCGACTTGTGATGCCACGGGAACGATGAACAACCGGCGCCCGATTTCAGAACCGATATTATGGAACCTAGCGACCAGTACACGACTCACGATTTGTGAGCGATACTGCGTCGCTAGGAGGTGTCACACAGGCCGGCATCGCCAGCAATGCCGGATGTGCGTCACAAAAACCGTGACCCCGACGATCTATCGCACGATAGATTGTCTGGTGTAAAGCAGCCTTTATAGTCGCTTGGATAAGCTGGTGACCCCTGTACATGTGGCCTAGTGTACACCTTAAGGACATAGCATTCTATTATTCATCTCTGCACCTTGAAGCCATACATTTTGTACTTTTCCATTGACATTTTTGTATAAGGGTATGTTTTTTTTTAAGACGAGTTGTACTTTTAATATTTTGAAATACTGGTAATGGATTATATAACATATAATTTTCATCTTGCAATAAAGAGGTTGAAAAAAACATCAATTTGTTTTTGTTTTTCATTCTGTATTTTTATGGTGTTCACTATGCAGTATAAAGAATATGGTAACTTTATTCTGAAGCTCAGTACAATTATGGAAACACCACCTTTATGTAATAATTATAACCAGGGATTTAAAGGCTTTTGTCAATTTAATTATTATTTTTAATCATTGACATCTTATTGAGTTACGGAACAATCACTTATTTCTACATTGCCTAGTGGGATTGACTCATTGTCTTAAGCCGACCATACACATCAGATTTTTGTGGCCTGACCAATGTTTTGGCTGATTGATTGGCAAGCAGCCATCTCAGCTGGCTCTCCCATACACAGGAGTGCTCGTGCAGCTGAGTGCTCCTGCTATGAGAAAGCTTCCACCAGACATGTCAATCGATAGCCGAAATCAGACATACTGGGTTGATATTTTCCCCTTCAATAAATTTCCAGGGCTCCCATACCCATTAGCCAAACCCATCCATATCAGTGGGTTCAGCCAACATTAGTCTTCTTTGTATGGAGGTACTCTTCTGTACTGACATGTCATATCGACTGAGTATGCCACTGCTTTGAAGGGTGAGATGAATTACCTTCTAAAAACTAAAATTGTGAACAAAATATTTACATTGGTATAGAATTTACAGTGCCTACAAGTAGTATTCAACCCCCTGCAGATTTAGCAGGTTTACACATTCGGAATTAACTTGGCATTGTGACATTTGGACTGTAGATCAGCCTGGAAGTGTGAAATGCAATGCAGCAAAAAAGAATGTTATTTCTTTTTTTTTTTTTTTTTTTTTTTAAATTGTGAAACGTTTATTCAGAGGGTCATTTATTATTCAACCCCTCAAACCACAAGAATTCTGTTTGGTTCCCCTAAAGTATTAAGAAGTATTTCAGGCACAAAGAACAATGAGCTTCACATGTTTGGATTAATTATCTCTTTTTCCAGCCTTTTTTGACTAATTAAGACCCTCCCCAAACTTGTGAACAGCACTCATACTTGGTCAACATGGGAAAGACAAAGGAGCATTCCAAGGCCATCAGAGACAAGATCGTGGAGGGTCACAAGGCTGGCAAGGGGTACAAAACCCTTTCCAAGGAGTTGGGCCTACCTGTCTCCACTGTTGGGAGCATCATCCGGACGTGGAAGGCTTATAGAACTACTGTTAGCCTTCCACGGCCTGGACAGCCTTTGAAAGTTTCTACCCATGCCGAGGCCAGGCTTGTCCGAAGAGTCAAGGCTAACCCAAGGACAACAAGGAAGGAGCTCCGGGAAGATCTCATGGCAGTGGGGACATTGGTTTCAGTCAATACCATAAGTAACATACTCCACCGCAATGGTCTCCGTTCCAGACGAGCCCGTAAAGTACCTTTACTTTCAAAGCGTCATGTCAAGGCTTGTCTACAGTTTGCTCATGATCACTTGGAGGACTCAGACAGACTGGTTCAAGGTTCTCTGGTCTGATGAGACCAAGATCTAGATCTTTGGTGCCAACCACACACGTGACGTTTGGAGACTGGATGGCACTGCATACAACCCCAAGAATACCATCCCTACAGTCAAGCATGGTGGTGGCAGCATCATGCTGTGGGGCTATTTCTCAGCCAAGGGGCCTGGCCATCTGGTCCGCATCCATGGGAAGATGGATAGCACGGCCTACCTGGAGATTTTGCCCAAGAACCTCCGCTCCTCCATCAAGTATCTTAAGATGGGTCGTCATTTCATCTTCCAACAAGACAACGACCCAAAGCACACAGCCAAGAAAACCAAGGCCTGGTTCAAGAGGGAAAAAAATCAAGGTGTTGCAGTGGCCTAGTCAGTCTCCTGACCTTAACCCAATTGAAAACTTGTGGAAGGAGCTCAAGATTAAAGTCCACATGAGACACCCAAAGAACCTAGATAACTTGGAGAAGATCTGGATGGAGGAGTGGGCCAAGATAACTCCAGAGACCTGTGCCGGCCTGATCAGGTCTTATAAAAGACGATTATTAGGTGTAATTGCAAACAAGGGTTATTCCACAAAATATGAAACCTAGGGGTTGAATAATAATTGACCCACACTTTTATGTTGAAAATTTATTAAAATTTAACTGAGCAACATAACTTGTTGGTTTGTAAGATTTATGCATCTGTTAATAAATCCTGCTCTTGTTTGAAGTTTGCAGGCTCTAACTTATTTGCATCTTATCAAACCTGCCAAATCTGCAGGGAGTTGAATACTACTTGTAGGCACTGTATATTTAATTAAAATGTGCTCAAATGTGGACATCTGTTTTAAACCTCTTGCTGATATATTAGCTGAGTATCAACGAAGTCCTTGGGATTTCTAGTTCCAAAATGTTTTCCAATGAAATCTGTAAAATAACCAATAACAAAGTGAGCAGTACATACAGTTTCTTACCAGTCATTTGGCTTCTGAGCTTCTGGATCAGGTACCAGATGAGGTTCACCATCCAGCCAACCTTCAGGTTTCACAGCATCTACATCCTCGATTTTATTAGGACCCCCTTCATCCCTGAAGGAGACATTGGAATTGCAATTCAGACACACTACCAGGAATTTCAAATACCCACTAGGCCAAAATTAAAAACTTGGATAAAGTTGCGGGCCAACCTGGATAATTGTTAAAATATTGTCTACAATTGAGGAAATTTTTCCTTATCATCAAATGTGATGAACCTTTTCATATGGAAACAAACAATTAATAGATCTTTAGAGTTAGATCACATGACTTTAGCGTTAGGTATTTCCTTGTGGGCAGGGGTATACATAGACATCATGGGGTCCCATAGCAAGAGATCTAATTGCTCCCCCCCCCCCCAAAAAAATCCTTCATATTCGGTGGGATCACAGAAGAACATATCCCACAAGTTTGCAGCCCTTCTAAAGTAATTTTCCTTCTATTGAGGCACCTAGACTGCCCTTTTGTTGCCCTCATAAGTTATGATGCCAACAAAAGTACCCCCCAAACACAGTATGATACCCCCACAGTGAATTCCTCTACAATTCCCTCCACACGTATGGCATGATGTCCCTACTGTACTCCTCTCAACACCTCTGATGGTATGGTGACCCGCCACACCATATGATGTCCCAACTGTCATCCTCACACAGCCCAGGTTGCAATAGATTTCAAAGTCCGATGTCAGGCGGCGGTGAGGCGGGAGGTAGTCGGGGACCAAACATAATCACCCTGCGGGCCAGTTTTGTCTGGTAGGACAGAATTTGACACTTCGCCTCTTTGCAAATCCCTCCATTGGCTCCCAGTCATCCACCGTATCCAATTCAAACTACCAACACTGACCTACAAAGTCATCCACAATCTGTCTCCTCCGTATAGCTCTGAACTAATCTCCCGCTACACTCCAAAATGTAATTTCCGGTCCTCCCAAGATCTCCTTCTCTCCTCTCTCATTCACTCCTCCTGCAACCGTCTCCAAGACTTCTTCCAAGCATCCCCTGTCTTCTGGAATTCGCTGCCTCAACACGTCAGACTATCTGCTACACTTGCAAGCTTCAAACGGAACTTGAAAACTCATCTGTTCAGAAATGCCTATAGTCTTTACTGACACCACTGCTTCAGCAGCACCACAGCTACTGCCTTACCACTGTGCTGAGCTGCCGCCTCACCACCGTGTGGAACTGCTGCCTCACCACTGTGCGGAACTGCCGCCTCACCACTGTGCGGAGCTGCCGCCTCACCACTGTGCGGAGCTGCCGCTTCACCACCGTGTGGAACTGCCGCATCACCACTGTGCGGAACTGCCGCCTCACCACTGTGCGGAACTGCCGCCTCACCACTGTGCGGAGCTGCCGTCTGACCTACACCTCACCTACTGTCTCCTTTCCAAAATCCAATAGAATGTAAGCCCACAAGGGCAGGGTCTTCTTCCCTCTGTACTAGTCTGTCTACTGTAACTTGTATATGTATTCTGTATGTAACCCCCTTCTCATGTACAGCCCCATGGAATTAATGGTGATCTATAAATATATATTAATAATAATAATAATATGCACTATAGTTATAGCAACACATATATAAGATACAGTGTTTCCACATAGAAGGTCAATTCAGGATAAAATGAACTGAAGTAATGAGTGGAAAATGTGAAACTTAATATTGAATTCAGGGGCCCAGGAAATGTAAGAGCCAACAGGGTACTCTAATGAGCCAGGTAGAAGTCCCTCAGATGCAATCAACAGAAATGACTGTGAAGCACTAGACAGCGGCAGGAATATTTCAAGTGCATTCGCTACTTGGCTCTCATTTCTCGACAGCATTATAGATTGAAATATTACTTATCAGACTAAATTATTAATTTCCCTCTCACTATCAATGTGCATCCAGTCTGCAGATGACATCCCACTAAAGTAATATCAGAGGCTTCCCACTTCATCTGGTTACAGACGCTTCTCAGACGTATAAAGACGATATGGAATGTCTCGTCAGTCCCCGTCTTCCTAGCTTTAACATGCAGATTTTTTCATAAATCTGGCCCATAGTAGTCAGTGTTAACTTGAAGCTTGTGGACCACAATGCAAAATCTCCAAAAGAGCCACCAACTATCACGTCTTTAATAAAACCTACAACAATATGAAGTATATGAAGCCCAAGTAAAATGAGAAAAAAATAATCATGAGAAAATGTGTATAAAAATATAAAATTTTATTACATGGCATCAATAGAAATAAAAATAAACAGAAATAAAGTAAATACGTACAAATGGGTCAGTGGTAGTGATGAGCAACCGCACTCTCTACCGCTTGATACTCAATCAACTATTGCGGTGCTAGTATTTTTAGGCTGGGAAGGAGCCAATATCCATGGACCTTTGCAACCTGATAGCATCAAAAATAGGGAGGATTCTTTTACTTATTTATTAAGTACAGTAAAATACACAGACAATGCACTAATTATATATCTGAATGGTATTCAGTAGTTTACTGGACTTATTAAATAAATAAATGAATTTAATGAAATTAATGAAAAAAATGATGTGGGGTCCCCTCTATTTTTGATAACCAGATAAAGTAAAGCAGACAGCTTCGAGCTGATATTATCAGGCTGGGAAGGTCCATTGTTATTGGCCCCTTCCCAGCCTATAAATGTCAGCCTGCAACTCCCCAAAACTGGCACATCACATTAGATGTGCCAATTCTGGTGCCTTGCCCACCTCTTCCTGATTGCTCTGGTGCAGTGGCAATCAAGGTAATATTTTTTAGAGTTGATGTCAGCTGTTTAATGTCAGCTGGCATCAAATCCAGGATTTAGTAATGGAGAGGCGTCTATCACCCCCATTACGAACTAAGTAATAACAAAAAAAACCACAAAAAAATGGAAAAAGTTTATTTGAATGAAGACTCTCATACACTAGCCCTTGTTCACCAATTTATTATCAAAAATGTTCCCATGAAGCTCCTCCGTCGTCCACGATTCCCGAATGCAGCTCAAGGCACTGTGAATAGCAGTAATATACAGCTATTCACAGGTGCCGGGTAGTGACTACACCTCTCATCAGCGTTGCAGGGTCTCACTGAGAGCAGTGTTATGTCAATGGCTCTGATGAGAGTTGTCATTACTATCCGGCACTTGTGAATAGCTGAACTTCACTGCTATTCACAGTCGCTGGAGATGCATTTGTGGATCATGGACTACGGAATAGCTTCATGTGAACATTTTTTGATAAATTCATTTTCTGGAATAATTTCAAGGGTGCCACCACTTTTGGCCATGACTGTATGTGCCTGAAAAATGAACTGGTTTATTTACTGTACTATCTCTATGCCCAGAAGAGGCTCTTTTGGTTGTTGAATACCTTGGAGTTTTATGAAATTAATAAAACTACACATGTTTGGACCAAACCATATTGCTTGTGTGAACGCTACCAAGTACCTACCTATTTGAGAGTGTGAATTTGTGCAATACATTTTGGTCCCTTTTTTGTCTTTTTATTTGCTTTTTGTGGATTCACCAATGACCCATTTGTATGTGCTTATTTTATTTGTTTATTTTTACGTTTATTGATGGCATATTAAAATTTGATATTTTTATACATATTTTTTTCAGGATTTCTTTTTGCTCATTGTCCTCGATTCATATACTCCATATTGTTGTAGTTTTTATGTATCTAGGCGTTCCCTATATGTGATTGATTGGGACTATGGATATTATGTACACATGTCTTTAATAGTATTGGTCTTCTCTTATGGACTAAAAGGACCTTCTGGTCTGCGTCCACTACAGTTACATCAATGATAATAACAGGTAAAGGATATTAACGTAAAGGTACGGTAATATGTTGCCAGTTTTTTGCCACCTAATGTGACACCAGCATAATATAGGAACAGAGACTCTGATTATCAAAACTGCAGCAGGCAGTCCAGTAAGTGATACATTGCTGGAATTATGATCTCTGCCCCTACATTTTGCATCTTTTAGATGGGCTATCAAAAATCTGATGGCATATTTGCTTTTATTTGACTTTTAGCTACAGATGGACAAACATACATGATATCTATCAGACCACAGTTATTACTCATGACTCAATAATCACGACCTGTTGGCTCAGCTAAGCCTGCATGTTTATTACAGTGGGGAGAGGAATATACTGCAGTTGGACAACCCACTACAGAATCAATGGAACAGACATGTTGAAATACATTATACCTCTCCGGTATACCTTATACCATTCCAGCGTTTCAGAGGCAATACTGTTTGAAATTCCGTTTGGATACCATAGGCAGAGTCAAGACTAGTCTGACACCTTATCCAGCCTGCCCTCCACAGCGTTACTCCAGGTGATTGACAGGTATCTCCCTATGTACACACATGGTAGAGACCTATCAATCACCTACACTGGCGCAGAAAGCAAATGTGGCGCCCCTGACCTAGTCAGGCGCCACTGAGTACTACACCCATGCTGGGTGAGTGCAAACAGGTTAATCCTGAAGGCTGGAATAGGGTGTGTACGCACAGACATATAGTGACCAGGTCTCCCACACCTTTGAGGCGACCCCTGGGCAGACCCAGGAGGGGGCGTGCCTCCACATCCAATCAAGGGGTGCAGTAGAGAGGCTGGAAGCTAGGTTGCGGTGGCAGATGAACAAGGAGCTGGAAGTAGCCAGTCTGAAGCGGAGGCGCAGGAGAGCGGACACGCTAGTAAGACCCTGCTCATGTAGTAGCCGTTGGCGGGGGAGAATGGTCACCAGAAGTTGAACAGAAAGACGCTGAGGAAGTCAGCTGGTCATGTACGGAGACTCTGGTGGCTAGGCACGCACGGGGAACAGGTCCCAAGAGCCAAACATCCATTTAGTGGTCTGCTAAACCTGCCGGTGGGGTGGACCACAAGTCCCACACCAACCAAAACAGAGTCCGAGCATCAGCAGCAACGAGGGGGCCCATAAGGAGGATAGAGCCTGGAGCCATCTTCCTTGGTCCACACTGCCAGCAAACGGGCCAGAAAGGGGAGAAAATGCAGTTGCGACTTCCCTGGATGAATGCCATGGTACTTTAAGTCAGGGGTTGTCTGAAACAAGAAGTGCTGGGAAGGCGAGTTAACGGCTACCCTTAGACCAGCCTGAAGGATACCTGATTCCACCTGGTGTATCTCAGTATCGCCCGGGTTACCTCACACCACCAGCTGAACGTGAGTAAACAAGTTGAAAGACACTTTGTCTGCGACTGAGTTATTCTGCGACCTGTTGTTCCGCACACCCGAGCCCATGGGGCCGGCCTCGCTCTCGGGAAGCCACACCATCCGACTGCAGATTCCATCAGCCCCAGACGATCGTTAAACTGCAGTGGCGGTCACCTATAACCCTGGCCGCAAACCGAGAGTGGCGTCACGACTCCCATGTAAATAAACCTGACATACCTGTTGCCAGAGAAGATCCCAAACAGTCGTCCCTGCGGCGTCCCTGGAGGTGGAGCGGTGTCCCTGGGGCGACCACCGCAGCGGTGGGCGACTTACATCAAACCATGAAAAGTTCTGATTCATGCTTCCCATGGTTTGGGCAGCATAAATCAACCAACATGTTCCCTTTAAGCCAGCAGCTGCCTCTATATACATTATTGTAAGTGCACACGATCAGTGTTATCAGCATTTTGGGTGCAGCATGTTTTCTCTGTGTCCAAAACGCTGTGTTGTACAGTACAAGCACAGTCGATGGGATTTATAGAAATCTCCTGCCCATTGTGCATCTTTTATACACCCCCTAAACTGACGTGTGGAGCAGCTTTCCGAGCCATAGCATGTCAATTTATTCTTGCAGAGACACTAGTGTTCTCAGTGGGAGAACACCGTTATCCTGATCGGGTGCACGGACACTGCAATCTCCCGCACAGGACACTAGTGTCTCCAGAAGAGAAAACACATGGCGTCCAGAACCCTGGCACTCCTGGTCTTGCACACGTACCCTTAGAGCAGTGTTTCCCAACTCCAGTCCTTAAGAGCCACCGACAGTGCATGTTTTCAGGATTTCCTTAGTATTGCACAGGTCATGGAATTATCACCTGTGCATGTAGTTAAATTATCACCTGTGCAATAGTAAGGAAATCCTGAAAACATGCACTGTTGGTGGCTCCTGAAGACTGGAGTTGGTGAAGACTGCCTTAAATTATGGGATGACCCTGACAAGATTGGACAAGTCTACTCAACCAATTTAATATGCTATTCAATAGAACAAATCCAAAACAAAAAAATGTTAAGATGTGTGCCCCTATAATGATCACAGCCAAATACCATAAAACTGTCCCAATACGGGAGTAGGATCAAAGTGACCCATGGGACCTAGTGACCTGGTAGGTCTACAGAGTCACAAATTATATGAAAAGAATTATATATTTGCTATCATTATTTGTGTTCTTACCAGTCTTCTGGCTTGACAGCATTAGTATCAGGAATTTTGGGACGTTCATCCCATTCCATGGGTTTATTTTCTTTTGGATCATCTATTTCTTTAGGAGGATTCAGAGGTGGTATGACATCTTCCAGAAGACTTCCTTGGCCAACAACTGTCTGGTCTATCAGCATTTCATACGTGTTGTCCGACTTTAGAACTGGAAGACATTAAAAATTGAAAAATCTATTGATGTTTCTGTTAAAGTTTCTTCCCGTGCAGTGATTAAATATTAACATCCTATGATGTAATCTATTCTTTACCTCCATAACAGCTAGTACAGATTAGAACAGATTGCCAGTAGTAATCAAAGTGAGGATCAACTGTATCTGAAAGTGAATGTCTCCCTTTATGAATAAGTAAATGACAGTACATTAGAATAAGTCTAAGTTCAGGCTTTAGTGGCTAAACCATGTTGGTTGCCATATTAAACCTTATCAGGTGGGTTTGAGTTAAAACATCTTTTGATATGCGAAAGAAATAAGACATGCCCTGTCCACTTTTCCACTATAAGACCACTATAATATACTGTCCACTAATCCACTATAAGTCTACTAATCATTAAAATAGAAGTCTCACTTTGCACTAACAGTGATCCTTCATCTTCCTTATAATCAACCTGTTTGCTAAAGTGAGAGTAAAGACGGGTCCCAACATCCGGAAACACAGACTGTGCTCACATCGCCTGGCCTCCTGATCTGAGCTAACTACCTCCTAGGCATGTGTGCGGCAATCTGCTCAAGTCTGGAGACCTGGTGGCCGGGTATTGACATGTGAGCACAGTCTGTGTTTCACAAATGTGGGAAACCGGTCATATTCTAATAACAAATCTACAATAATACAACAGGTACTGATTGAAAAAATAGCCAGCCTGTATTCTGCCCACAGGGAAGTAGACACTAACGTGAACTGGAAGCAGTGGTATTAGGTTATCCTCTGCTCCTCCTTCTAATGAAACTGAGTAGTAAAACACTGCAAATACTAAAATTCTGCAATTTGTTCCTTGTCATGTGTACAGAGGTATTCTGACCCAGAAACATTGCTTTTAAGGGACAATACCTCCGTACAGTCAGGCCCCGACAGATCATCATCACTCCATATGCAGGACTGTGACTGTGACCAGGGCCGGCATCAGCACCCAGCACACCTGAGCAAGTGCCAGGGCCTGGACAGCTGGGGGGGCCCACTCGCCTTCGTCAGTTCTGTGGCTCCCAGGCGGAATTCCGGGGACCGCAGTGATCAGCAGGAAAGTGCAGCTGCCGTCCCTTTAATCCACACTGGCACGCAGTCCACAGTGTTCGCTTCGTGCTCCTGGTTTGATGTTCATCTGTGGGCGGCGCTACCACGCGGTGTGCTCCAATGCCACAGATGCAGAGGAGCTGCAGCGCAGCGCTGCCCTCCAGCGCTGTACAGGCCCATATCGATGGAGAAGGGGCCCTCTCTCCACCATGACCTACACAGTATGTTCCCCTGCTCCCCTGCCCCCCTTTGGTGTTGCATGTGTCCTCTCTCCACCATGACCTGAGCGGTAGATTCCTCCGCTCCCCCCCCACCTCCTTTGGCACTGCCTGTGCCCCCTCTCCACCGTGACCTGAGCAGTATGTTCCTCCGCTCCCCCCACCCCGCCCCCCTTTGGTGCTGCATATACCCTCTCTCCACCATGATCTGAGCGGTATGTTACTCCGCCCCCTTTGGCACTGCATGTGCCAATTCTCCACCGTGACCTGAGCGGTATGTTCCACCTGTGTGTATGTGTGCAGCAGAGCTGTGTATGTGTACAGCAGAGCTGTGTGTATGTGTACAGCAGAGCTGTGTGGAGCAGAGCTGTGTATGTGTGCAGCAAAGCTGTGTATAGCAGATCTGTGTGTATGTGTACAGCACTGCTGTGTGTATGTGTGCAGCAGAGCTGTGTGTATGTGTGCAGCAGAGCTCTGCGTTTGTGTACAGCAGAGCTGTGTGTATGTGTGCAGCAGAGCTGTGTGTATGTGTGCAGCAGAGCTGTGTGTATGTGTGCAGCAGAGCTGTGTGCAGCAGAGCTGTGTATGTATAAAGAGCTGTGTGTATGTGTGCAGCAGAGCTGTATATGTGTGCAGCAGAGCTGTGTGTATGTGTGCAAATGGGCTGTATGTGTACAGCAGAGCTGTGTGTATGTGTTCAGCAGAGCTGTGTGCAGCAGAGCTGTGTAAGTGTGAAGCAGAACTGTGATGTATATACAGCAGTGTCAGTGTGCACTGTGTGTGGCCATGTCTGTTAGTGATGGCTACCAATCAGCGCGGTGCAGCCACATGCCCTAGAGCTGGACGGGAGACAAGCGGGAGAAGTGAGTGAGGCTTCTCCATATTAATACCTCTAAAGAGTGTGTCTGTATGTATGATGTGTATCTATACAGTATATGTCAGTGTATATGACTGTGTATAGATTTGTTTGTTTCTATGTATTTTGTGAATTAGTCTTCAAATATGTATGTGTACATATGCCTGTATGTGTACGTATCTGTGTATGTGCATGTCTATGTGTGAGTGGGCCCACTGACAGTCTTTCGCCGGGGGCCCACAAAAACCTGGAGCCAGGCCCTGACTGTGACAATGACATACTCAGAGTATAAAGATGTGTCTTCTTATCAGTAAAGAATTTCTTTAGGTCAATTTCAGGCCGCTTTGCATGTTTCTCGTCGTAATCTCCGATTATAGGGTTTTTATGTCTAAAGATGAAATGCAGTTTATAGTCTTCTCCGCACTTATCTGGACCAAACATAATAGTATATGCGGTTCTGTCGTGGAATTCCTCCTGTAACATGTAAAGGAGATAAATAATTTTATAAACTATTTAAAGTACCACAAAATACACATCCAGTGCTGCCTGACAACTTTCTAGTGTTACACTGATCCCTGATTATCACAAATATTTTCTCCAAAAAGTCAATTTCTTTGTTTTCCCTGCTTCCAAAGGTGATCCCAGAGTAGTAATCAGGGACATAGCTAAAGTCTGGAGCATGGTTGGTGTACACTAGTCAATAGTGACCACCGATCGGCTACATCTTTGCTGATCAGCAGTCGTTTAATACCTTGCTTACAAAGGTTGACGCCGCTCGACATGTGCACAGAACCTGTGTGTATAAGGGTAAGTTCACACAGTGCGTTTTTCGCGGCGTTTTTGTGCGTTTTTTGAGTGCGTTTGGCCTCAAAACTGCATGACTTTGCTTCCCCAGCAAAGTCTATGAGTTTTCAATTTTGCTGTCCGCACACAACTTTTTTTTTAAGCTGCGTTTTTTAGCTTAAAAAAAAAATGGACATGTCAATTCTTTCCTGCGTTTTTCTGCGTTTTCCCCCCATGCAGTGCATTGGAAAAATGCAGGAAAACGCAGAGATCAAAAACACAGCAAAACGCAGCCAAAAACGCACCAAATGGCAGTAAAAATGCATGCCGCGTTTCTTTGCTGCGGGTGCGTTTTTGTGCGTTTTTAGCGGCCAAAAACGCACAAAAACGCAACTCCAAAAAAAAGGAACGTGTGCACATAGCCTAAGCTGCCATTGTTCTCGGCAGCATGTGATGTTTGCACAGGATGAAGTGCTGCTGAGAACAATGATTTTTAAGTAACAGGATTAAAAATCATTTCACCCTACTAATGAGCATTTTGGTAGTTTATTAGATGAACAGCGGCCTGTTTACACTGGAATATAGGGAAATAGGTGGTCCTAGGAGCACTCACTCAGAATAATTATCCAGTGTAAATGTACCTGTCATGTACCTGTCATGTGACCGGAGCATGGGACCAGAGCTTGCCGCGATACCATTGAACTGTATTGCACTGTGCTGGAGTTGTGACGGATCCAGCAGTGCGGCAAAATACCGCTGATGTGAAAGCACCGTAAGGCAGAAAGGGAAAATTAACAATAACCCAGGTAGTCAGCAAGAAGGTTTATATTAGTATACCTGGTAGTGAAGGGCAGGGAGGGGGTTAATTCCAGTATGCCTGTGGTAGTCATGGTCAGAAATGAGTTGGGCCCTGTGCGCACATTGCCGTTTTTGATGCGTTTTTAGTGCCCTTTGGCTGCAGCTTGTTGCCCTAAACTGCATGCATTTCCTTCCCCAGCAAAGTCTATGAGAATTCAGAAATGCTTTGTGCACATTGCTTCTTTTTCTCTTGCAGTTTTGGTTGCAGAAAAAAGAAGCAGCATATCAATTTTTTGGGTGCTTTTGACCTGCGTTTTCCATTGAAAACAATAAAAAAACGAATGGGCAGCAACGCACCCAAAAACGCACCAAAAACGCATTTTTTTTTGGCTAAAGGTGCATTTTTCTGCTAGAGGGTGCGTTTTTCGCTGAAGAAACAAAATTGCAGTGTGCGCACATAGCCTAAGGCCCCTTTCACACATCAGTTTTTTTGCCATCAGTCACAATCCGTCGAATTTTGAAAAAAACGCATCTGGCGACTGATGCCGCTGGATCCGTTTTTTTCTCATAGACTTGTATTAGCGATGGATTGCGACGGATAGCCTCACATTTCATCCGTCGTTCAACGGATCCGTCGAAAATTGTTTGTCCGACCGGACGGAGACAACGGACAAAGTAACGTTTTTTGTCTACATCGAAAAAACGGACAGCGACGGATCCGTCGCCATCCGTCGTTTGGTATACTGGAAGCCTAGGGGTGCAGGATTCGTCGTGATCCGTCGAGCCAATGGATTCTGACTGATGGCAGAAAACTGATGTGTGAAAGGGGCCTAAACTGAGAGGTTAACACCTTAAAGACCTAGGACGTCCTACGTCACCGCCTTCCCTATGATGTAGGCTCAGACGGCAAGCCCACATCTTTCCCCGCACATGTCGGCTAACCTGATCTAATGCACTCCAGTAGGGATCTCGCAGTTCACTGCCGCCATCGGTGGCCCCAATCATGGGGTGCCAATTAGTTGTCAGCTGATGACCCCTTTTGCTGTCATGACTCACTTCCTGTGAATGCCGGCAGAGCACCGACATTCACAGGACAACACCATTTCTGCTGATCAGAGGACTGCTTCCGCACTGATCTGATCAGCAGAAGGGATCGGACAGGGCAGCCAGAAAGTTCCCTAAGGGGACTAAGGGCGGCGTCACACAGGACGATATTTGTTGCCTGTGGCGCACAAAGTCGTTTACCCCCCTTCACACGTACTTACCTCCTGAACGACCTCACTGTGGGCGGCGAACATCCTCTTCCTGAAGGGGGACGGACATTCGGCGTCACAGCGATGTCACACAGCGGCTGGCCAATAGAAGCGGAGGGGCAGAGATGAGCGGGTCGTCACATCCCGCCCACCTCCTTCTTTCTGCATTGCCGGCGGGACGCAGGTAAGCTGTGTTCGTCGTTCCCGGGGTGTCACATGGAGCGATGTGTGCTGCCACGGGAACGACGAACAACCGGTGCGCAGAAGGAGGAACGACTTTATGAAAATGAACGACGTGTCAACGAGCAACGATAAGGTATTTTTGCTCGTTCACAGTCATTCGTAGCTGTCAAGCGCTACAATATCTCTAACAATGCCGGATGTGCGTCACGGAATCCGTGACCCCGACGACATATCGCCCAATATATCGTAGCGTGTGACGCCGCCCTTATACAATCAATAAAAAATGTAACACAAAAGTTTTAAAAATATGAAAACAAAATGTGATGAAAATATCACATCTACGCAAAAATGCTACGATTAAAAGTGTCAGCTCAAGACGTAAAAAATAAGTCATCAATAAGTTAAATGTTTATTCTGATTTCATGTCAGATAGAGAGAAAAACATGCATGTGTCTTTTCAGATAGTGTATGAAAACTTCTGGTTTCAGCTGTATATATATATATATATATATATATATATACACACACACACACAGTACAGACCAAAAGTTTGGACACACCTTCTCATTCAAACAGTTTTCTTTATTTTCATGACTCTTAAAATTGTAGATTCACATTGAAGGCATCAAAACTATGAATTAACACATGTGGAATAAAATACTAAGAGTGTGATACAACTGAAAATATGTCTTATATTCTAGGTTCTTCAAAGTAGCCACCTTTTGCTTTGATTACTGCTTTGCACACTCTTGGCATTCTCTGGATGAGCTTCAAGAGGTAGTCACCGGAAATGGTCTTCCAACAGTCTTGAAGGAGTTCCCAGAGATGCTTAGCACTTGTTGGCCCTTTTGCCTTCACTCTGCGGTCCAGCTCACCCCAAACCATCTCGATTGGGTTCAGGTCTGGTGACTGTGTAGACCAGGTCATCTGGCGTAGCACCCCATCACTCTCCGTCTTAGTCAAATAGCCTTTACACAGCCTGCAGGTGTGTTTGGGGTCATTGTCCTGTTGAAAATGAAATGATGGTCCAACTAAACGCAAACCGGATGGAATAGCATGCCGCTGCAAGATGCTGTGGTAGCCATGCTGGTTCACTATGCCTTCAATTTTGAATAAATCCCCAACAGTGTCACCAGCAAAGCACCCCCACACCATCACACCTCCTCCTCCATGCTTCACAGTGGGAACCAGGCATGTAGAGTCCATCCGTTCACCTCTGCGTCGCACAAAGACACGGTGGTTGGATCCAAAGATCTCAAATTTGGACTCATCAGACCAAAGAACTGATTTCCACTGGTCTAAAGTCTATTCCTTGTGTTCTTTAGTCCAAACAAGTCTCTTCTGCTTGTTGCCTGTCCTTAGCAGTGGTTTCCTAGCATCTATTTTACCATGAAGGCCTGCTGCACAAAGTCTCCTCTTAACAGTTTTTCTAGAGATGTGTCTGCTGCTAGAACTCTGTGTAGCATTGACCTGGTATCTAATCTGAGCTGCTATTAACCTGCGATTTCTGAGGCTGGTGACTCGGATAAACTTATCCTCCGCAGCAGAGGTGACTCTTGGTCTTCCTTTCCACATGTGAGCCAGTTTCTTTGTAGCGTTTGATGTTTTTTGCACTACACTTGAGGACACTTTCAAATTTTCCCAATTTCTCAGACTGACTGACCTTCATTTCTTAAAGTAATGATGGCCAATCATTTTTCCTAACTTAGAATTTGTATTATGGCAAGAAAAAAGCAGCTAACAGTCTATTCAGTAGGACTATCAGCTGTGTATCCATCACACTTCTGCACAACACAACTGATGGTCCCAACCCCATTTATAAGGCAAGAAATCCCACTTATTAAACCGGACAGGGCATACCTATGAAGTGAAAACCATTTCCGGTGACTACCTCTTGAAGCTCATCAAGAGAATGCCAAGAGTGTGCAAAGCAGTAATCAAAGCAAAATTTGGCTACTTTGAAGAACCTAGAATATAAGACATATTTTCAGTTGTTTCACACTTTTTTGTTAAGTATTTCATTCCACATTTGTTAATTCATAGTTTGGATGCCTTCAATGTGAATCTACAATTTTCAGAGTCATGAAAATAAAGAAAACTCTTTGAATGAGAAGGTGTGTCCAAACTTTTGGTCTGTACGGGATATATACATACTGATATTAACCCCTTTACTGCTGTACAGGAACATTAACTCCTTCACCACTGGGCCATTTTCCGTTTTTAGCTGTTGTTTTATTCCTCCGCTTTTTCCAAGAGCCATAACTTTTTTATTTTTCTGTCAATACAGTCATATGAAAGCTTATTTTTTGAGGGACAAGTTGTGCTTTTGAGCAACATCATTCATCTGCTACATATTAAATTGGAAAATGAGAAAAAAAATTCCAAGTGTAGTGAAATTACAAAAAAGTGCAATTTCACATTTCTTTTTGTTTTTTTAATTTACCATGTTCACTATATATGGTAAAACTGACAAGACATTATAATTCCCCAGGCAGTATGAGTTCGGAGATCCTAAACATGTATAGTTTTACTTTTCTCTAAGTGGTGAAAAAAAAATTCAAAAATTTGTCAAAAAAGAGAATTGCGCTTTTGTTGCCATTTTCCGAGACCTGTAGAGTTTCCATTTTCCCGCATCTGGGGCTCAGTGAGGGCTTATTTGTTGAGTCTTGAGCTGATGTTTTTAATTATACCATTTTTGGGTAGATATGTTGTTTTGATCGCCTGTTATTGCATTTTCATTCAATGTTGCAATGAGTAAAAAAACATAATTCTGTCGTATTGATTTTTTTTCTCAACCTGCCGCTTTCATGTCAGAATAATTGATTTTGTATTTTTATAAATCGCCCATTTCTGAACTTGGTGATACCAAATATGCATTGTCTTTTTTTATTGTTTTATTTTCAATGGGGCAAAAGGGGTTGACTTGAACTTTTAGGTTTTTTTCATTTTTTCATATTTTTAAAAACATTTTTTTATTGATTTTACTAGTCCCCTTAGGGACATTGAAGCCTGCACTGTCTGATCACTTCTGATTTTCAGAGCGATGCTTCAGCATTCCTTTGAACAGCAGAAATGCTGATCTCCTGTCAATGCCGGCAATAGGGGTCATGACAACCAATTGGCTCCCTGTGATTGTGTAACGAGGCCACCAATGGCGGCAGGGAACTGTGCAATCCACACTGGAGTGCGTTAGGTCATGCTCTCAGAATTTGACAGCACAATCTAACTAGTTAACATGCGCAGGTGGCTCTCTGATCCAACAGCACCTGTTAGCTGCACATGTCTGTTGATCTGATCAGCAGACATGTGCGGGAATTACGCAGGTCTGTGCGGGACAACTATGACCTAAAACATATAGTTGCATCCTAGGTTGTGAAGAGGTTAAGTGTAAACATCAGCAATAGTCTGGTCACGAGACGTATGGGCACCTATGACTTTATGGTTGAATCTCAACTACAACATGTGAGACCTCTAAAATTACACATCTAGACTTTATAACAACAGCACCGCTCCTACGCAAGACCTGTGTCCGATATTGCAGTTAATCCCCATGTAGCACTAAGCTGCACAGGTTTTTTCCAAGTGAAGAGTCACACTGGCGTATGACTCACATGAGTGCAATGTGAGAAAATCTTGCATTGCACTCAGATCCATTTAAGACAATGCTGCAGTTTACATCTGTAAGTTTTTCCTCAGCCCTAATCGGACTGAGAAAAAAATTGCAGCATGCTGCGATTGTCTGCGAGTCTCAGATCACTCGCACCCATACAAGTCTATGGGTGCAAGTGAAACATTGGATTGCACTTAGATATCATCAGTCCAATATATGAACAGGCTGACAATGGAAGACATTGAGAGAGTAATACCTCCCTCTCCTCCGCAGCTGTCATCCAATTGCAAGCAGCAGAGCAGGAGCCGAGGGTCATTAGTATATCATATCCAATGCTCTCGCATCACATGCCCTATGCTAGTGTGACTCTGCCCTAATCTCTACAATCCCTCTAGGGCCTCGCTCCCACTAGTGAATAAATAATGGCTCCAATACTCATCCTGAAAAGTGGAAAGATTGTCACGCATATGTTATTGTGTATGCCATGTGAGTTGCTATGAGAGTGTGCGTTTATTTTATCACATTGCATCCGTATGACATGCAATGTGTTTTTAATATCATATTTTACATCCTAGAATACGCTATTTAAATTTTTGCTAGTAGTCAGAAATGATAAAAGTAATCAAAGATAGATAGATAGATAGATAGATAGATAGATAGATAGATAGATAGATAGATAGATAAAGAAAAAGTAGAACAGTCCCACCTTTCAAAGTCACTATGTAACAGGCCTCACCACAACCATCCAGTAGTTAAAATATGTAGATCCAAAAAAGCACAGGCAGCATTCCAGTTTTCTTTAAGTTAAAACTAATGGACTTTATTGACCCCAGTGGCAACATTTCAGTTCATGAGTGCCTTTGTCAAGCTTCTGATGAACTAAAATGTTGCCACTGGGCTCAATAAAGTCCATTATTTTCACTTAAAGAAAACTGGAATGCTGCCTGTGCTTTTTTTATCTAGATAGATAGATAGAATAAATAGATATCCTGCTGATAATGTCCTCCTCTTACATATTATAAATTTCCACCCTTTAGTGGCTGTCATGCGGCATTACAGGGTGTTTATTTTTGTTTAACTTATTAAATAAATAATTTTAAAAAATGATGTAGGGTCCCACCTATTTTTGATAACTAGCAAAGGTAAAGCAGATAGTTGTGGGCTGATAATATCAGGTTGGGAAGGGTCATAGTAATTGGGCCCTCGCCAGCCTAAAAATATCAGCTATGAGCCACCTCAGAAGTGGTGCATCCATTAGATGTGCCAATTCTGGTGCGTTTCCTTGGCTCTTCCTGACTGCTCTGATACATTGGCAATCGGGGTAATGGAAATTGGGGCTGATGTCACCTGTGTAGTGTCAGTTGGCATTAAGCCCTGGTGATAGTAATGGTAAGAGGTCTATCAGAAAGCCCCTTACTAACCTGTTCCCAAAACGTTCCTCGATTACATAGATCAAAGGCTATGGAGCCTCAGAACGCTGAGAAACACTGCGACTCTGATGAATGGTGACGGTGGCGGATCACAGCGGAAGCCAGGAGTGTCTGCTGCTCAAAGTCTATGGAGCCTTGTTCTGAGGCTCGATGGCCTTTGATGTATGTACTCGAGGAACATCGTGGAAACGGCTGGAATACTTCAGCTCGGGGAAGTTTGCTTTGTAATAAATTGGTGAATCAGGGACAGTGTCTTGTTTTTATTTCTCTCCTTTATGTCTTTCAGGTTTCCATTTGTGGACTACGTTGGATTTCCTGGACTATGTCGGACCTGCATGTTTTGTTTTTTTTTTATTTAAATAAATTGGTGAACCAGGGGAGTATTTTTTCAAATACATTATGTTTGTGTGCGTGTGGTTTATTTTTATAATTGTAATCTTTATTGAAAAATGTTAGTTTTTACAAGAAATATACAAGAAATATACTTCAGTAAAAGAATAGAACTGAACAACTTTCAATCTAAGGAATCTAAGGAATCAGTTTTGTGAGAAAAATGGAACAAATCAACACAATATACAAATTTCTTATAAGAATATACAGGAAATAAAAAAGAAAGGGGGAACAGACAAGACAGATGCCCATACAGAAGGGGAGAAGGGATGATTAACGGTACTAGGGGTGGGGAAGGGAGAAGAGTTATATGACTCTATGAACAAGGTACCAAATACTTAGACGAGCCCAAAAGGTAACTTAAGGGGACCAAATAATGTTCAGGAGTGCTTAATTGAGCTCTCTAATGGGGCATGGTCATACCATCTCACAGAAGCCATCTCAACTCATGCCAGAATACGCCACAGAGGTGTATTCCCAAAGAATCAGTGTATGCGAGTGTGGTTGCCATGAGGTGGTGAGAGAAAGTAGTTATCTATTTCTAGGCTTGTTAATTCTCCATAAGTCGTATAGGGAATATCTACATATGAGCCTGCAAAATTCTCTGGAGAGGAGAATTTGAGATGGACTTGGAGGCTTATTATAGTGTGAGAGTATATCCCTATTTTCAGAGAACAACAGGTGGAAATCTCCCCATAGAATCATGGCTGAGGGTGGACGATGTGAGATCTTAACCGTACCCTTTCTGAGAAATTTAATTTGCACTGTATTAGGGCCATATACAGTTGAAACCAGAAGTTTACATACACTAGCTAAAAAGACACATCTGCATGTTTTTCTCACTATCTGACATGAAATCAGAATAAACCTTTCCTGTTTTAGGGAAGCTTCTGATAGGTTTATTGGCAACATCTGAGTTAATTAAAGACACACCTGTGGATGTATTTTAATGCACACCTGAAACACACTTCTTCTTTGTGTAGCATCATGGGAAAGTCAAAAGAAATCAGCCAAGATCTCAGGAACCAAATTGTGGACTTGCACCAGTCTGGTTCATCCTTGGGTGCAATTTCCAGATACCTGAAGCTGCCTCATTCATCAACTATGAACAAGGTGGGAATGTCAGCCATCATATCACTCAGGAAGTAGATGGGTTCTGTGTAACAGAGATGAATGTACTTTGGTCAGACATGTGCATATCAACCCAAAAACAAAAGCAAAAGACCTTGTGAAGATGCTGGCAGAAGCCGGTAAGATTGTGTCATTGTCCACAGTGAAACGAGTACTGTATCAACATGGGCTGAAAGGCCACTCTGCCAGGAAGAAGCCATTACTCCAAAAGATACATAAAAAAGCCAGATTAATATCAATGCAAATACACACAGGAGCAAAGACCTTAATGTTTGGAGACATGTCCTCTGGTCTAACAGAATTGAAACTGATCTGTTTGGCCATAACGATCATCATTATGTTTGGAGGAAAAAGGGAGAAGCTGTGAAGCCTAAGAACATCATCCCAACTGTGAAACACGGGGGTGGCAGCATGGGGTTGTTTTGCTGCAGAAGGGACTGGTGCACTTCACAAAATAGATGGCATCATGAGGAGAGAAGATCATGTGGCAATACTGAAGCAACATCTCAAGTCATCAGCCAGGAACTTAAAGCTTGGGCAGAAATGGGTCTTCCAAATGGACAATGATCCGAAGCATACTGCCAAACTGGTTATAAAGTGGCTTAAGGATAACAAAGTCAATGTTTTGGAGTGGCCATCATAAAACCCTGATCTCCATCCTATTGAAAATTTACAGGCAAAGCTGAGAAGGCAGGTGCAAGCAAGGTGACCTCCAAATATAGATCAATAACACCAGTTCTGTCAGGAGGAATGGGTCCAAATTACTACCAACTTGTGAGAAGTTTATGGAAGGCTATCCAAAATGTTTGACCCAAGTCATACAGTTTAAGGGCAATGGTACTAATACTAATGAAATGTATGTAAACGTTTGACTGCAGAAAGTAATAATAATGTCTTAAAGCATTCTCTCTCTCTCTCATTATTCTGGCATTTGGCAAATATAAATAATTTGGGTTCCTAATTGACCTAAAAAAGGAAAAGATTATTCTGATTTCATGTCAGATAGTGAGAACAACATGACATGTGTCTTTTTAGGTAGTGTATGTAAACATCTGGTGTCAACTGTATATGTTACAGCGTATGAGGGGTTTCCTCAGAGGGTACCGTGCAAAATTACATATCTACCATTAGGATCTAGAAAAAAGAGGACACTTGTATAAGGCAGGTTTTAGATAAAAGAAACATGACATCTGATTTCTTTCTGTCTTGTGTGGGAGAAAATATTTAAGGAATATAGTTAACAGCAAAGTTAAAGGCACCAGATTTGTTAAAAGGAGTCTCCTGCAAAAACTCTACATCGCAAGGAACCCAATTTTACCTCTGTATTGGCAGTGAGAGATAAAAGAAAACCACAATGGCATGGAATCTGGCGGTCCTTTAGGGTAGAGCGGAGGGTATGTAGATGTCGGCTCTTCAGGAAAAGTTTGGGAAGAGATGGAAGGGTGCCCCTTTATACTCCAGACTCTACATAGTGAGTACTTTAGGCATAATAGCTTCTTTAGTTGTGCAGTTGTGAATGCAGCATATGATATTTCGGGGAAGTGTCGAGGATCTCTTTAGCCTAAGAGCACAGTGAGCCCTTTCAAGCTTGATTTTGTTAGAATGGGGTAGGCCTAGGATTTTATTGAAGATGGATTACAGGATTGTCTGGAAATCTTCACTTCCCTCAGATTCAGGAAGGCTTGTCACATGGATATTATTATGTCTACCTTTGTTGTCCAGTTCCTCAATGTGACGATTAAAAGCTTATGAGAAGAAACAGTATATGTTTACGTGTATCAACATGGACCCTTTCCATTGAGTCAGCTTGGTCTGCAATGAATTTGATATCTTGACGCATCGCAGTGATCTCTGATCTGCGGATGGTTTTCACTTCTGAAATGAGTGCTTTGAAATCATGTTTTGTTGGTAAATGTTGAAGATAGGAATGTAACCCTTCAGATATACAGTAGATAATCTCGCAACAGAGTGATAGCAGAATGAGTTAGAACTAGGGGTTCGTCCAAAGGGTCTGGTCTCTCCATTAATCCTGAGATAGAAGACGTAACACCTAAATTTTGAGAGGCTCTTTGTAGTGTCCTTTTGCTGGGTTCTTTGTGGATTGGTGGGCATATTATGATCAGGAGGGTATGACTCTACAATGTCACTGTGTATTCTCGTACCTACAGCTCCTGGAAAGATATGTGCAACTGCCGGTGGGGCATTGGAAGTGCAGATAGATGGGGTAGTTCTTGAGAATACCCATCTTAGAGTAAGTTGATCTCCTTATTGAGGGATATCAGTATTTCAGAGGAAATCATCAAGTGTTTCAGAGCCAGTTGAAAAAGATTGGATGGAGACTTTCTTTTTTACTGAGATATTTTTCCCCATACAGGGTTGCCAGGCATTAGGAGCCCCAAGTCCACAAGATCATCTATTAATCTTGAACTTGCTCATATCTTAGTTGTCTTAGGAGGCAATAAGAAATGGTAGGTTTTGAGGCAGTGAGAGAAGGGAACATCTCAGCCTGAGATTTAAGATAATGGTCTAGCTATAAAGTTAATAATGCAATTACAGAGATAACATCAGTAGGTGGCAGTAACGTGCTTGACAAGACTATGTTTTATAATAGTCAATAACTTTCAGCAGAGAAAAAGCTTGCGTAGCTGGCTCTGGACTCGGGGAAACCCCAACTGTTGCTACGCCGCTCTGCGTACTACGTGGCTCTACCCAGGTGCAATTAACCCAACACTTTCTCCTACCTTGGGCTACGGCGCTCCGGCTTGAATCTTGTGCACCTCACAGTTCTGGTTCGGGTGTCACTCCCTAGTGCAGGGGTGTACCAATTTTTCACCCATCGGCTCAGATGACTCTGTGGGGTACGTGTCACCAGACGTCAGGCTGCCAACAGGGTCAGGGTGCAGGGATTCATCCAGCGGTCCCTCCAAGACCTCTAATCTGCTGTTTCAAAGCACTGAGGTGATCAGATGGGCAGCAGGAAACTTTATATTAAAAGCTCAAAAGCTTTAAAAAAAAAGCCATGATTCAGGTTCTGTGCTCTCACATGTCCTCTCTGCTTTGCTTTTTCCTTTTTAACTTAAAATGTTGGTAATGGGGGGTGTGAAAAACATCTTTCCATTACTAACACCAGGGCTTGATGCCAGCTGGCAATACTTAGCTGACATCATTCTCAACTTCCATTATTACGATTGCCAAAGCACCACCGCAATCGGGAAGAGCCGAGGTGAAGCGCCAGAATTGTAGCTCCTATTGTGGTGGCTGCAGGCTGCTGGTATTTTAGGCTGGGAAGGGTGCAATAACCATGGACCTTCCCAGCCTGATAATATCAGCCCGAATCTGTCTTCTTTACCTTTGCTGCTTATCAAAAATAAAAGGGACCCCTTGTCATTTTTTCATTATTTATTACATTAATCAAGTCTAAACACCCTTTAGTGCCACATAAAAGGCACTAAAGAGCGAAGTTTATATGTCGGGGGGTTATGAAATTATATATCTGCGGTATATCTATCTATCTATTCTATCTAATATCTTTCTATCATCTATCTATATCTTTATAATAGTTTGGGTTTTTTTCCTTTGAGATGTTCGCGAGGAAAAAAAATCATGCGGCATATGGATGGTCCATGTGCTTTCTGATCTTGTGACTTCCATAGATGAGTCTCGTCTGATACACACAGATATACGCAGCATGTGGCAATATTTCCTCAGCCTGATTACAGCTGAGGAACACTGACTCACTGAATAACTAAAACCTATAGAAAATGCAAGTATAGGAGCCAATATTTAAATTAGGCCCTTTATAGGATTTCTCATTGAATAACATTGGTGTGAGTGCAATCTGATTTTTTCTCGCATTGCATTTACCATATTTATAAGCAAGAGGGAGCGAGGCCTAATCTAGGTGATCTGAAGAAGCAAACATTAGTCTACTTAGTTGTTATCCATAGGAGTGAGAAGTTCCCATTGGCGGACTTATGTAGAAGCAGATTTATACAGAAGAATTTCATCATATCCAGTCCTCACATTCATCCAGCGCCTACTACGGTATTATAGGGAGGTCAAGCTACCCCTATACACATTAAAAAATATTCAATCCAACCAAATTGGTGAGAAAGATTTGAGGAATTTTCTCCAATTTGTAGCAAATCACCGCACAATAAAACAATAAACTACAACAACTCAGGAATCATGTCCTGGAAGTGATGAAAAATATGATATTTATATCTATCTGCATGTTCTTCCTTATAACTTGGAAAATGTGATCAAAAGAGATTTAACAAATGCAACTCACACACCAGATTGAGATCACTGGAATGAGACAGAAGTTTGATATATGCGCCCCCGCAATCAATGCCATCCTGAAAATTCACCTCATACCTGAATGAAAATATAAAGAAAAAGGCAGGTGAAAAGCATGAAAATAATACTATACAGCAGTGATCCCTGTTCAGTGGCTCCAGGTCAGCCATGGTCATATCTGTCACATATTATTATTGTGGACCCGTGGTAAAAATGTGTTTAAAGAGGACCAATTCTCAGGATTTTGCAATATGAACTAAAGGCAGTGCCATACAGGCAGTAAGATGCTGAATCCAGACATACCTATTGTAGAAAGATATGATGCTTGGTTGCAGAAATATCTTTAAATCAAAGTTGCAGAAATGCGCTGCATTTTGATTGATGCAACAGGGTCGGCCTTTGTGGGTTGGGTACTCGCTGTAAAGTCCTGCTCCAGTGTCCTCTATGACGTGCCCCCTGTTCTTTATTTGAATATCACCCCATGCTGCCATTGCTGCTTTTGGCGGTCCATGCACATTGACTTAGTAATTCTGTTTTCATTAAAATGGCGCTGGAATCCGCGCATGCACATGACGTGATCTCCGGCACCATTTTATTGAAGACACTGCGGTGAGCACTATGAGAGGAATCGGCATGTGTGCAGATTTTTTTTTTTTTTTTTATATATCTGCGTACGAGCCCCTGCCACTCATAGTCTCCACTACAGTGTCTTCAATAAAATGGCTCCGGAGATCGCAGTTTGCGCATAAGCGGGCTCCAGTGCTATTTTAATGAAGACAGAATTACTGTGTCAATGCGCACGCACCACCGCCAACAACAGCAACGGTGGTGCGGGGCAATATTCAAATAAAGAAAAGGGGGCACATCATAGAGGACTCTGGAGGAGGCCTTTACAGTGAGAACCTGACCCACAAAGGCCCACCCCCGTTGCACACATCAGTCAAAGAGCAGTGCATTTCTACAACTTTGATTAAAGATATTTCTAAAACCAAGCATCGGATATGTCTACAACAGGTATGCCTGGATCCAGCATCTTAGTGCCAGTATGGCACTGCCTTTAGTTCATAATGCAAAATCCTGGTAGTTGGTTCTCTTTAATATGCAGGCTAAATAATTACCAGAAATGAAAATAGTAAAAGGCACTCATTTATCTAGGTTACCTTCAGTTCCCGCACAAAATACATCACTTTTAAGTAGAGTTGAGCGATGTTCGAATTGAACCGTTCACCAATTTCAAATTCGAGTGATTTTGGGAGGTGTTCGAGTCATTCGATGAACTCGAACAATTTGCTTCAAGTTCGGATGTTCGAGTTACCGTTCGATAACGGTTCGATCACCAAAAGCATGGCTTTTCACAGTAAGGCTATGTGCGCATGTTGCGTATCTGCATGCGTCCTGCATCCACAGCACAATCCCACTCTCTTTCCTACTCACCGATCACGGGAGCGGTGCTGTACGGCTGTCACAAAGCTATGGCGGTTTTTCCTCTTTTGAAAATGGCTGACGCTCATTATTCATCTGGTATTCCCTGCTTTCCCTGTCCACCGGTGCCCATGATTTGTTGCAGTCAGACACGCCCCCACGATGAGTGACAGCTGTCTCACTGCAACCTATCACAGCCGTCGGTGGGCGGGTCTATATTGTGCAGTAAAATAAATAATAATAAAAAAAAACTGCGGTTCCCCCCCAATTTTGATACCAGCCAAGATAAAGCCACATGGCTGGAGGTGGTATTGTCAGGATGGGGAGCGCCACGTTATGCGGGAGCCCACGACCCTAACAATATCAGCCAGCAGCCGCCCGGAATTGCCGCATCCATTAGATGCGACAGTCCCGGGACTCTACCCAGCTCATCCCGAATTGCCCTGGGGGCAGTGGCAATCGGGGTAATAAGGTTAGGTTAATCATGACAGGCGTCTCCCCGAGATACCTTCCATGATTAACCTGTAAGTGAAAGTAAATAAACACACAACGAAAAATCCTTTATTTGGAATAAAAGACAAAAAAACCCTCATTTACCTCTCTATTAATCCTCAAACAACAATCCAGGTCTGAAGTAATCCACACGACGCTTTCAGCTCCGCTACATGAAGCTGACAGGGAGCGCCGTAGAACACGAGCGCTCGGTGTCAGCTCCACGCAGCAACTGAAGTGAGCCGCGCTGTCACCGGAGACTTCACTCAGGTAGTGCCTGCGTGTGTCTGGATTCTTTCCGGCAATACAGAGGTCAAGATTACCAAATCTGCCTATGCTTTTCATTACAGGCAGTGGCTCAATGGGTAGAGCTGCCGCCTAAGGAGAATTAGTTCACGAGTTCGAGTCCCGGCTGTCCCGGTGAATATTTTAATATAATTTATTTATAATTTTAAATTATAATTATTATTTATTTATAATTTAATTTAATTATGCACTGAGGGGAAGAGCCGGACATCAGCTGTGAGCCGCGGGACACACCTCTAAAATCGGAGCCTTTAACGGAATGCGGCTGCTTTCTCTCTCTTGTTCTCTCTTTTTCTCTCTCTTTCTCTCTTTTTCTCTCTTTCCCTCTTTCTCTCTTTTTCCCTCTTTCTCTCTCTCTTTCTTTCTATTTCTCTCTCTTTTTCCCTCTCTGTCTTTTTCCCTCTTTCTCTCTTTATCTCTTTCTCTCTTTCTTTCTCTCTCTCTCTCTATTTCCTTCTCTCTCTTTCTTTCTCTTGCTTTCTCTCTTTCTCGCTCTCTCTCTCTTTTTCCCTCTTTGTCTCTCTCTCTTTTTCCCTCTTTCTCTCTCTCTTTCTCTCTTTTTCTGTCTTTTTCTCTTTCTTTTTCTCTCTTTCTCTCTTTCTCTCTCTTTCCCTCTTTCTTTCTCTCTCTTTTTCTTTCTCTCTTTCCCTCTCTTTCTCTCTCTCTTTCTCTTTCTCTCTTTTTCTCTCTTTTTCTCTCTCTCTCTCTCTCTTTCTCTCTTTCTTTTTCTCTTTTTCTTTTTTTTTCTTTCTCTCTTTCTCTCTTTCTTTCTCCCTTTTTCTCTCTCTTTCTTTTTCTCTCTTTCTCTCTCTTTCTCCCTCTCTCTCTCCTCTTTGTAGCTGAATAATCCACTTCTGGATTCTCTACTGCAATACAGAGGTCAAGAATACCAAATCTTCCTATGCTTTTCACTTCAGGCCGTGGCTCAATGGGTAGAACTGCCGCCTAAGGAGAATTAGTTGACGAGTTTGAGTCCCGGCCATCCTGGTAAAGAATTTAATTTAATTTATCTATAATTTTAAATTATAATTATTATTTATTTATAATTTAATTTAATTATGCACTAAGGGGAGGAGCAGAACATCAGCTGTGAGCCATGGGACACACCTCTAAAATCGGAACAGTTAACGGAATGAGGCTGCTTTCTCTTTCTCTCTCTTTTTCTCTCTTTTTACTCTCTCTTTCTCTCTTTTTCTCTCTCTTTCTCTCTCTTTTTCTCTCTTTTCTCTCTCTCAGACCTGGCGATGATCAGCTGATGCGGTCATCTGACGGAATCAGCTGACACTATAAGTCGAGCGGTGAGGCCGGCTTTTTACCGCCCGGCCGGCTAAACTATCAGCAGCTGCACAGTAGTCTGCACAGAAGTGTGTAGTTTGTTTTTTTTTGCACAGATGCATCAGCTGATTGTATAAAAGCCATTTATACAATTAGCTGCTGTGTCATGTGATTCAGGCCCTTGAACCTGACACATCATCTGATCACTTAGCCTTCCAGCAAACCGATCCAATGATATTGGATCCGGATTGGATGGCGCGGGACCCTTGACCCAGCATTACTGCGGAGGGGGGTTATTTCAAAAAAGATGGAGTCACTAATTGTGTTGGGTTTTATTTCTAATAAAAATATTTTTCTGTGTGTTGTGTTATTTTTTTATCTGTACTAGAAATTCATGGTGGCCATGTCTAATATTGGCATGACAGCAAGAATTTCGTGCTTAGGGCCAGTTGATAATATACAGCTAGCCCTAACCCCATTATTACCCAGCAAGCCACCCGTCACCAGGGCAGCTGGAAGAGTTGGATACAGCGCCAGAAGATGGCGCTTCTATGAAAGCACCATTTTCTGGGGCGGCTGCAGACTTCAAATTGCAGCAGGGGTGCCCAGAAAGCTTGGGCACCCTGTACTGCTGATTCCAATCCCCAGCTGCCTAGTTGTACCTGGCTGGACACAAAAATTGGGCGAAGCCCACGTCATTTTTTTTTTTTAATTATTTCATGAAATTCATGAAATAATTAAAAAAAAAAAGGGCTTCCCTATATTTTTGGTTCCCAGCCGGGTACAAATAGGCAGCTGGGGGTTGGGGACAGCCCACAGCTGCCTGCTGTACCTGGCTAGCATACAAAAACATGGCGAAGACCACGTAATTTTTTTGGGGGGGGGGGCAAAAAACTCCTGCATACAGTCCTGGATGGAGTATGCTAAGCCTTGTAGTTCTGCAGATGCTGTCTGTATGGAGGAGAGCAGACAGCAGCTGCAGAACTATAAGGCTCAGCATCCTCCATCCAGGACTGTATGCTGGAGGGAGAGGCAGGGGGAGCAGAACTGCAAGGCTCAGCATACTTCATCCACTAGTGTATGCAGGAGAGCAGACAGCAGCTAGAGAACTACCAGGCTCAGCATTCTCCATTCACTAGTGTATGCACGAAAGCAGACAGCAGCTGCAGAACTACAAGGCTCAGCATACTCCATCCAGGACTGTATGCAGGAGTTTTTTGCTCACCAAAAAATTATGTGGGCTTCGCCATATTTTTTATGCTAGCCAGGTACAGCAGACATGTACGGCTGCCCCCCAACCCCCAGCTGCCTATTTGTACCCGGCTGGGAACTAACAATATAGGGAAGCCCTTTTTTAAATCATTTAATGAATTTCATAAAATAATTAAAAAAAAAAATGACATGGGCTTCGCCCATTTTTGTGTCCTGCCAGGTAAAATTAGGCAGCTGAGGATTGGAAACCGCAGCATAGGTTGGCCCGAGTTTTCTGGGCCCCTCTGCTGCGAATTGCAGTCCGCAGCCGCCCCAGAAAATGGCGCTTTCATAGAAGCACAATCATCTGGCGCTGTATCCAACTCTCCAGCTGCCCTGGTGACTGGTGGCTAGCTGGGTAATAAAGGGTTAATAGTAGCTTTGTTTTACTAGCTAGTATTAAGCCAGAGATTCTTAATGTCAGGCAAGTTTGACCCGGCCATTAAGAATCTCCAATAAAGGGTTAAAAAAAAGACACCACACAGAGAAAAAATACTTTAATAGAAATAAATACACAGACACACTTAGAGACTCCATGTTTATTACTCCCTCTCACCCCTCCACGATCCTGGTCTTCTGTCTTCTTTCTCCTTCAACCCATGCAGCTCTGTTACATCAGACAGCACTGCATGGGAGGAAGACTCTGCTGCTCCCGTGCAGTCCAATCACTCAGTGAGGCTGCGGGTTGTAAGCGGTGACATCACCGCTGCCACCGTTGCTATAGTAATCTGACAGGCGGGTTACTATAGCAACGGTGATCTCCGATCACCTGATTCCCAGTGCCGCTATTCACCGGCTGTGGCATCCAGTTCCTTCATGTGGGCTGAAAAGAGCATGTGCCCAAGCATCTCGCCGGTACACGGAGATGCTCAAATGAGCACCGCATACCGGAGAGATGCACTGACTGGAACTAGAATGATGTCTAGCCATGTGACCAGTCTGTAGCCAATGAGATAATAGACACGTGACTGGTCACATGCTATGACGACATTACGGAAGGTCCTATCATCAGTGCTGGTTACTGGGAGGGCGCAGCGATGATCGGAGGGAAAAGCATCGGGAGACAGAGTGCAGGACGCGTCGCGGGGACCTGTAAGTAAAATGGCAATATTTATTAACTTTATGTGTTTATGTATAATGTGTTTCTATGTGTTTGTGTTTGCCTGCCATTGTTTTCAATGGGGTTCGAAGGTGTTCGACAAATGTTCGTTGAACATTCGCCAAACACACCCGCCGTTCGACGAACCAAACCAAACAAGAACACAAGGGGGGTGGCTCAACACTACTTTTAAGTAATGCTCTCACTTTTATTTTTTTCATTTTATAAGGTTTAATCCATAGATACCATCTATCACATACACATGGGACAAGTGATAAACATTTGATCTTAGGGGATCCCACTGTCGTGGGCGGAGGAGGGGACGCTACGCTCACCCACTGCTCGGGTCCGGCTGCTGCTGCTGCTGCTCGGTGGCTCGAGCGATGGGCCGGACCCCAGGGACTCGAGTGGCGTTCCTCGCCCGTGAGTGAAAGGGGGAATGGTTTTGGGGATTGATTGTCCGTGACGCCACCCACGGTTGTGGTGAAGTTGTGACACCACTGCTGCTCTGGACGGGGATGCCGGGAGCGATGACAGGGAGCAGCTTGGATGTTGGTTCTCCCCTCCGTGGGTAGGGGGGGTTGGTTGTCCCGGGGCCCGGTGAGAGGTAGGGATGGATGGCAGGCGGGTTACGGGGCCTGGTGAGGTGCAGGGTCGCGGGGGCAGCCCTGTGCCGCACGGCACGGTGGTACTCACTCAGCCAATGATGAATACAAAGTCTCCGGTAAAACAAACGGCTGGATGGACGGGTCCCACAGACGGCTGCGGTGTTTTTCCCCTGACCCAGTTTAGTAGTGTAAGTCCTTTCCTGCCCCTTCGTGTTTGCTCCTCCTGCGCTCCGGTTTCCAGCTGGCTCCCCGGTTCGGTACCGGACGGGCCCCTACCCTGTCCTGGCTACTTACGGTCCCACCAGACTTTCTTCCCAGTTCTCGCAGACGGCCACTACCGTCTGCCTCACTGGCTACACGAGGGACCTAGGCTCCAACCTAGGCCCCAGTCTGTGTCTGCCTCTCTGCAGACCTCCTCTCTCTTCCTCTGCCTGGACTTGTCTGCACTTGTTTCCTGCCTCAGGCCAGCTAAACTCCTCGGTGGGCGTGCCTATCTGCCCAACTCCGCCCACCTGGTGTGTCTGTCTGAACCCGAGGAAGAAATCAGGTCTCACTGGGGATGACTGCTGTGAACTGCTGGGGGTGGGGGTGTGTGTGTGTTGTTACCTGTGGCCCCTGGCTTGTCCAGGGCACCACATTCCCCCTTAGTAAAATGCAGACCGTCCGCGGGCTGCCCGTCCATCACCGGTTTTATTTTTCACGAACTGAAAAAGAATAAAACATTTTTTTTTTTAAACATTTTCACACATGCATTTTTTTTTTTTCATACAACTTCCCTTACGGGAGGCATATCACCTCAACCGTTGCAACAGCAATAAAACACTTTTAATAATGGCAACGGAACGGGTCCTTCAGTCACCCACCCAAACAACCTGGCCCTGATGCTGCCCCTAAGAAATGGGCAGCACCCCTTGACCACAGTCCAGAACCAGGCTGCCCAGATTCGTTAACGGGATGGGTACTTCGCTGCCGTTGCGGCCGAGCGGACTGCCGGAGCCGTCGTCATCTCCGTCGCGGCCGGGCGGACTGCCGGGGCCGTCATCATCAGCGGTGCGGCCGGGATGGAAGCCGGGACCGGTGGCAGGGTGGTGACAAAGGTAAGGCCTGGGCCCTCCCTCACAGTCACTGCGAGCTCCGCTACCGGTGACAGGAGTAACGGGTCGGTCGGGGCGTTGGCCACGGGCACTGAGGTTTCAGCGGTGCCGGACGGACGGGACATCTCGTGCAGCGGTGCTCCAGGAACCAAATACTGGCAGAGTCCTGACGTCCCTGCTTCCACAGCCGCGGTTCACATGCAGCTAGACGCCATCCGTCCCCCTTAGTCTTTTTCCGACTCCTCCTCTACAGGGGCAGGTTTTGGCTTTCGCGCCTCCACTACTCGGGAAGACGCTCGAGCGGGGAACTTTTCGCGCTCAAAATGGCGGCTTCTCCAAATTTTCGGCCGGACACCTCCGGCGGTCACAAGGCGCACCTCTACCAGATGGCAGAGCGGTAAGATCCTGTTCGTGACGCCAAGTTGTCGTGGGCGGAGGAGGGGACGCTGCGCTCACCCACTGCTCGGGTCCGGCTGCTGCTGCTCGGTGACTCGAGCGATGGGCCGGACCCCGGGGACTCGAGCGGCATTCCTCGCCCGTGAGTGAAAGGGGGAATGGTTTTGGGGATTGATTGTCCGTGACGCCACCCACGGTTGTGGTGAGGTTGTGACACCACCGCTGCTCTGGACGGGGATCCCGGGAGCGATGACAGGGAGCAGCTTGGATGTTGGTTCTCCCCTCCGTGGGTAGGGGGGTTGGTTGTCCCGGGGCCCGGTGAGGGGTAGGGATGGATGGCAGGCGGGTTACGGGGCCTGGTGAGGTGCAGGGTCGCGGGGGCAGCGCTGTGCCGCACGGCACGGTGGTACTCACTCAGCCAATGATGAATACAAAGTCTCCGGTAAAACAAACGGCTGGATGGACGGGTCCCACAGACGGCTGCGGTGTTTTTCCCCTGACCCAGTTTAGTAGTGTAAGTCCTTTCCTGCCCCTTCGTGTACGCTCCTCCTGCGCTCCAGTTTCCAGCTGGCTCCCCGGTTTGGTACCGGACAGGCCACTACCCTGTCCCGGCTACCTACGGTTCCACCAGACTGTCTTCCCGGCTCCCGCAGACGGCCACTACCATCTGCCTTACTGGCTACACGAGGGACCTAGGCTCCAACCTAAGCCCCAGTCTGCGTCTGCCTCTCTGCAGACCTCCTCTCTCTTCCTCTGCCTGGACTTGTCTGCACTTGTTTCCTGCCTCAGGCCAGCTAAACTCCTCGGTGGGCGTGCCTATCTGCCCAACTCCGCCCACCTGGTGTGTCTGTCTGAACCCGAGGAAGAAATCAGGTCTCACTGGGGATGACTGCTGTGAACTGCTGGGGGTGGGGGTGTGTATGTGTTGTTACCTGTGGCCCCTGGCTTGTCCAGGGCGCCACACCACCATCGGACCACAATCGATCACAAGAACGAGGGCCCCATGACCGCCAAGGTAATGCAGCACGAATACAACCATCATTTCATTCAAAATGTTTTTGACTGACAGAGATGGCCGAGAGCAGTACTTTGAAATCTCCATTAACTCATAGACAATAAATGAAGCAGAGGCGTGTATGAGTGAATACTAGTCCATTTAAATGGGGGACATGGGACCTGTGTACTTGTGATTAGAGGGGTTCCATCCGTGACAACTCCAGCACTCATACATTTATCACTTATGATGTAGATAGGTGATAAATGTTGTTTTGGGGCCAGCTCCTTTAAAAGAGGCACCAAGTGCCTTAAGACAAAGCTTGGCAACAGATTTTTGTACACATATTCCTTTCTCACCTCCTGCACACTTCTATGCTTATCTACATCTATTTTTTAATTCTGTCTGACACAGTTGAAGTGTAGCTACAATAAAAACCTCTCCATTCTTTGTAGGTGGGAAAACTTGCAAAGTTGCAAGGTGCAGTGTATGAAATACTTATTTTCCCCACTGTAGGTGGCCAGGTGTGCTGAATTGTTTGGTTACTCCAAGGGTGCAACGAGTCGACTACGTTCGTGTGTTCACCTGCAGAAAACGTATATGTACGAAAATGGTACAAAGGCTACTTTCACACTGCGTTTTTATTTACGTTCAGTGGTCCTGTTGGGGCATCCGTCCGAACCACCCCTCCCCCACCCCAGAAAATGTGTTTCGGACGCATGCGCCAACAGGGCCATTGACTATAATGGAGACTCCGTTAGCGTGTGCTCTCTCTTGCCCCATTTTTGCACATATATGTTTTCTGCAGGCAGACACCTGAACGTAGTCGACTACATGTGCAAAAATGGTGCAAGACAGAGCACACGCTAACGTAGTGTGCTCCATTACAGTCAATGGCCCTATCAACGCATGCATCCGAAATACGCTTTGCGGGGTGGGGGAGGGGTGGTTCGGACGGATGCCCCGACGGGACCTGTGAACGTAAGGCAAAAAGCAGTTTGAAAGGAGCCTAAAGCCACAGAGGTTCTCTATGAGAAAGATGGAGAACATTTACTGCCCATTTTATCTTTCTCTTAAAAACCTGTGGGTGACTGGCTGCGGAGGACATGCTATTTGATCATCTCTTGAAAAAGCCTGTAATTCTTAATTGACATATTCCTGGTATCAATATATCTGAAATGACAAAACTGGAGTTGCATGGTCCAGACAGCTGACAATGGAGAAAGCAGTTGGGCAGCGGTGTAGCCAAACCGTTCCCACCTCCATCCGTCTTATTAATTGTTGATTGTGACCAACAAAATCATAAACCGCTTTTAAACCATTTAAAAAACAAAGACGAGATCTTCAGAAAGCAATCAGTGAGACATACCTAACACATGGCCAGCGTCATTTGTTATCCTATTAGCCACAGAGCATATTTCTATCTATAGGATGAGAAAATGACACTCACTGTACAATTAGAGGTTTGCTTTCAAACACAAAAGGCTTCTGAAGCTTTGCTGAAATGGCATGGTGCCGTGCTGTGGACTTCAGGACAAGACCCAGGTCTCCAGACAACTTGTTTTCCTTCAGTTCTTCTGTTTTCCATTCACCTTAAACAGGATAGAGGAGATGCAAAGTTAAGGTACCGTCACACTAAGCGACGCTCCTGCGATCCCACCAGCGATCTGACCTGGCAGGGATCGCTGGAGCGTCGCTACATGGTTGCTGGTGAGCTGTTAAACAGGCAGATCTCCACAGCGATCAGATCAGCCACCAGCCACCAGCGACCAGTGTAACGACGCTGTGCTTCGTAACCATGGTACACATCGGGTTACTAAGCAAAGCGCTTTGCTTATAGTTACCCGATGTGTACCTTGGCTACGTGTGCAGGGAGCAGAGAGCTGGCTTCTAGAAGCTCTTTGCTTGGTTACCTGATGTGTACCTTGGTTACCAGTGTCCGCAGAAGCTGGCTCCCTGCACATTCAGTTGTTGCTCTCTCGCTGTCACACACAGCTATGTGTGCTTCACAGCGGGAGAGCAATGACCAAAAAATGGTCCAGGACATTCAGCAACGACCGGCAACCTCACAGCAGGGGCCAGGTCGTTGCTGGATGTCACACAGCGACATCGCTAGCAAGATCGCTGTTGCGTCACAAAAAACGTGACTCAGCAGCGATGTTGCTAGCGATGTCACCTAGTGAGACGTGGCCTTAAGGCTAAGTTCACATGTCCTGTAGTCATCCGTTAAAACGGATCATGCATAGATCCGTTGGGAAGCTGATTTCTGCTGGATCCGTGTTTTCTTTACATGGGAGTCTATGGAAAACGGATCCATTAATGGAATTCTAGTTATCTTCTAGTTGTAATGGATCCTGTAAGAAAACAATGGACCTGTTACAAATGCAAGTACAATGAATGGCTAAATAGCAATCTGTTAACGAATCTGTTGTTCATGGACTCCACATGTTAAAGATGGGTCTGGCCGACATCCGTTATTTAACAACGGACAAAAAAGTTGTGTTTGCAGAACTTATTTGTCACCGGATCTCTGACGGATCAGAGATAACGGATGATTACTGGACATGTGAACCCAGCCTAATGCTATGTTGTGTATTTGACTATGGCATTTATTTTATCACAGTAAAAATACCCATAACAAACCATCCAACAGCTCCAGTTGTGCCTGGGTGACTAGTAAATGTGTCGCCTGCACAGGACATGGCGGTACATTTGATCATATTGGACAGATGAGTGATAATGTGAAGTATGGCCATCCTGACAGTACAAGGAGATATGTCCACTGTACATCGGCAAGGGCCGTAAAGTTTCTAAGGAGTTGTTAAGGACGCAACTGTGTTAGTAATGCACTTTATCTACAGTCCCGCTACTGACCTAGCACAGCATGCACTGACATTATCTTAGTTAAAGCCCATTAGGGTCCCGTTACATGTAGCTACGTTCCAGCGATCCCGACAACAATACGACCTGGTCAGGATCGCTGTTACTTCGCTACATGGTCACTAGTGAGCTGTCAAACAGGCAGATCTAAGTAACGACGCAGCAATGATACGGCAATCCTCGGCGGTCGTTGGGACCCTGTCACACAGCAGCTATTCTGACGGGCGTTGAAAAGACAAAGCAAAAACACATTGATGCATGCTGCCCAGTGGGACACCAACGATCAAAAAATGAACCAGGACGTTCAGGTATGTTCGGCGATATCGCAGCGGAGGGCCAGTCGCTGCTATGTGTCACACGTAGTGAGATCACTGTTGCGTCACAAAACCTGTGACGTTTCAGCGATCTCGCTAACGACATCGCTATGTGTGACGGGGGCTTTAGTCTGGAGCATGATCGCCTGAAATTCTAATAAACCGGACATATCTGGGATAGAGATATTTGTATTTCTGATTATCAGGGATAGAATTAATGCTCCAGCCATGTGTGATGTATACATGGGGCAGTCCTGACAGCACATCTCCCAGGGCTCTAATGCAATCAAACTAACATGTTCACATGTGTTACTACAACCAGTATACTATAACTGCAGAAAAAAAGATATAGGTCCCAATTTATTAAAGTGTTTCTCTCAAAAATCTAGTGTAAAGGCCACTTTACACACAGAGATAAATCTGCGGCAGATCTGTGGTTGCAGTGAAATTGTGGACAATCAGTGTCAGGTTTGTGGCTGTGTACAAATGGAACAATATGTCCATGATTTCACTGCAACCACAGATCTGCCAAAGATTTATATATGTGTGTAAAGTGGCCTTAACACTTTGATAAGTTGCAAAAACTTTGCACAACACAAGATTATGCAAAAATGTAGCAACTTTCGGTTCTTCCACCAGTTTCGTCCAGTATCAACAAAATGAGCAGAGCATGATGAAAGCAAGACACCACAGCTCACCTAATTCATGATGAACAGTGCCGTACCTTACACCAGAAATCTTACTCCAGTCCTTGATTGGAGTAAGTTATGTGGGGAGACTCATGAAGGCATGTTCTACTGTAGTTTTTACATGCGCCAGATTCATTTAGAACTATTTGCCTCTTAATGAGTCAGGAACATTTGACTCCAACATATCTCATCAAGGCTGGTGTAAAAACAGTGTAGGTGTTGATGAATTGGGGCCATTGACTACAAATCCAAATATATATTGATCTACTGTGGTTAAGTGAACTTTTAAAAACTGAACATGAGGTGGGCTGTGTGGCATCTCGGTCACTGTGGGGTGTTGGGTTAGTGTTAGGTATTCATTAAGAAGTTTGCTGTGAAGGGCTGTGGGTTATTAATTTTGATCAACCTCGAGGTCAGTTATGAAATTTTGCTTAGTATATTAATGTATAATAATATATGGCCATGTGCACCAGGTGGTTTTCTACAGTTATGGTATACTGCCATCGCCAATAGCACATACACATACTGCATGATTGATAAGACAAGAGAACCAGATAGTCTGGAGCCTATGAAGCTAAGCAGTGATTGTACCCAGTGCAATGAACACATATGTGAAGCATAAATGTCATATCCCTGCTGCCACACTAAGGTTCACCCCTTACTATATATAAGGGAAAACGCCACCTGAATATTTCTTACCATCATATTTGGCAATGTCCTCATCAGCATCTTCTTTCATGGTTTTGGAGAGGACCCACCTGGATTTAAGGACAGCGTAAATTAACTTTTGTAACGTACCACACTCTTTGCTGTCTACTAAAGGGGACTTGCCACTTTCTATTTTTGCAATTAAGGCACATACTGATATTCAATAAAGTGATGTACAATCTGCTGATCTTGTTGGAAAATATTTTAAAAGAGCCAAAGGCCAATGGACTTGACTACACCAACTAACCACTCCGTTAGCGACTACGTTCGGGTGTCCGCCTGCAGAAAACGTATATGTGCAAAAATGGTGCAAGACAGAGCACACACTAACGGTGTCTGCTCCATTATAGTCAATGGCCCTGTCGGCGCATGCGTCCGAAACACGCTTTGCGGGGTGGGGGAGAGGCGGTTCAGATGGATGCCCCGACAGGACCACTGAACGTAAGTAAAAACGCAGCGTGAAAGGGACCATAGATTAGTGGTGAACTGACCACTGGGACATGATCATTTATCCCCTTTAGAATGTAGCGTCAGTGCGCATGCTCATCCAACACTCCATTCATTCTCTACAGATCCTCCCAGCACTGTGTCTGGCTTTCTCTGGCAACCCCACAGGGAATGAATGGAGCAGTGGGTCATCCAATCTGCTGATTCATTTTTATCTAAGTTATCACCTACCCTACAAAAAGGTCATAACTTATTTTCATTGGACAACCACTTTAACACAGCATGTAATAAAACATGTCATGATTGTTTTTGTATATAAAACCACTATACTGAGATTCTGAAAATCTGTTAAGTGACCAAAAGTTTGAAGAAAAGAAAGATCTAAAGGGAATTTGTCATCAGGTTTAACACCTCATCTGAGCGAAGCATAATGGAGGGGCAGAGATCCTGATTTCAGCGATATGTCACTTACTGGACTGCTTTGTGTAGTTTTGGTAACATCACTGTTTAATCAGTAGTAGATCATTAGAAGACTACTTGGCCTGATGCCAGGTAGTCCAGTATATTCATGAGCTCTGTATAACAGCTAGATCTGCATCAGAGAAAACATTGATTTTATCAAAATGACAGCAAACAGCTCAGTAAGTGACACATCACTAGAATCAGGGTCTTTGTTTCTACATTTTGCTGCTCTCAGATGGGGGAGCAAAAACCTGGTGACAGATTCCCTTTAAGACATTACTAAAGTACTGTAGGGCATCAGTACTATCTTCTGAACCATTTCAATGACCCAATATAATGTGATACATACAGAGTTAATCATATGCATAGTAAGTGACATACCGATCCAAAAATCCATCATCAAATGTCTCGGAGAAGAACACATCACCAGTAGGGACAGGCGTCTGGTACATAACCTAGAATTAATATGCTATATATTTAGTACATATTAATGCAATGTCAGAGTAGCTAATGTTCTATAGTGATTCACAGTGAAAATGTTCTAATATGTTACTCTTCATCCAGGTACGCAGGAGGGAAGAATGGTCAGATCCAGCAGAAGAGCAGTGTACTATATGGATGGCTAGTGGTCAGATGAAGGGAGATTTTTGTTTTCAGATATAAATACATGCACAGTGGGTGAAATAAGTATTGCACACATCACCAATTTTGCAAGTAAATACATTTCTAAAGATATTGACCAGTTATTGGTAACAACCCATCCAATCCATCCAATCCACAGAGGCAAAGAAATCAAACCGTAGATGTCCATAAATTCAGTAGTGTGTAATAATGAGAAATTAGACAGAAAAAAAGTATTGAAAAAGAAACATGAAAAAGAAAAGTGAAAAAAGTCATGATACCAGTATGAATGTATCAGTAATTAGGAAGCAATCCTGCCACTGAGTGAAAACTAATATCATCTGGTTCAAGTGATGGCCTATAAAAAGGTGTCTCTGTCGCGGGCGGAGGAGGGGACGCTGCGCTCTCCCACTGCTCGGGTCCGGCCCCCGCTGCTGCTGCGGCCTGCTGCTGCTCGGTGGCTCGAGCGATGGGCCGGATCCCGGGGACTCGAGCGGCGCTCCTCGCCTGTGAGTGAAAGGGGTTTGGGTTTTTTTTGGGTTGTGGTGATGGTATAGACACCACCGCTGCTCTGTATGGGGATCCCGGGAGCGATGACAGGGAGCAGCAAAGTTGTTGGTTCTCCCCTCCGTGGGTAGGGGGTGGTCGTCCTGGGGCCCAGTGATGAGTTGGGGGATGAGGGATGGCGGGACCGGTGCAGGGCTTGGTGGGGTGCAGGGACGCGGGGGCAGCGCTGTGCCTCACGGCACTGTGGTACTCACTCAGCCTGAGACGGGGACACAGTTCTCGGTAAAACACACGGCTGGAAAGACGGTTCCCACGGACGGCTGCTGTTGCTTTTCCCCAGTAGTTGATGGTGACGGTCCCTTTTCCTGCACCTAAGTCTATGTTGGTAGCGATGGGTTCCCACCGGTAACCCGCTCCCCGGCTTGGATATGGGCCGAAGGAGCCCCTCTTTGCCCGCAGGCGCTGGCCCTGAGAAACTGGTGCCTTGGCGGTGGCGGTGTCTCTCTCTAACGGTTGGACTGTTGCCTTCAATCGGGACTTGGTTGTTGGGAGACCCAGAGGTCCCCTTCACTGACGGATTTGGCAAATTCACGGCGACTCCTAGCCTTGCCGGGATCCGAAAGGCCCCTGCCAATGGTGCTGGCTCCTCTTCGTATACCGATCCGGTACCGCCGGGCCACCACCCGTCCACGGTCCTTTCGGCAACCTCCAAGCAGCCTCTCCTGCAGACAGTCACCGCCGTCTGCTAACCTTGCTGTTCTCAGTCCGGGGCACACACCCGGACCAGCTTCAGGCTTTCTCAACTGTCACTTTCTCTGTCACTACTCTCACTGTCCCCCTTCTCCTTCCTCTCTTGCTCCTCTACCACTTCACTCTTAACTCGAACTCTCCCTAAACTCTTCTGTCTGTTTTTTCCCGCCTCCAGGCCTGTGAACTCCTCGGTGGGCGGAGCCAACCGCCTGGCCCACCCCCTGGTGTGGACATCAGCCCCCGGAGGAAGGCAACAAGGATTTTTATGTAGCTTTGGTGTACCTATCCGGGGTATAGGGTGTGGTGGTGTCGTGACCTGTGACCCCTGGCTTGCCCAGGGCGTCACATTCCCCCTTAGCAAAATGCAGACCGTCCGCGGGCTGCCCGTCCAACACCGGTTTTATTTTTCTGAAAAAGATAAAAACATAACAAGCATAATAACTTCATCCCACAGCGGGAGGCACTTTTCTTAAACGTTACGGTAACATTTTAAACGGTTGCTGCTGCCGCTCTCTCCCACCCAAGTAACCTGGCCCTGATGTTGCCCCTAAGAAACAGGCAGCACCCCTTGACCCCAGTCCTGAACCAAATTACCCGAGCGGGATCTGTCCTTCCCCTCCAGAGGGTAGCCACCGGTTCCGGTGGTGGCTGGGCCCCAGCCTGCTCTACTGCGGGCCCTCCCTCCAATCTGCCTCCCCGGAGGCGGTACGGCGGCAGCTGCAACAGAAACATATCCACAAGCCACCAACGTCTGTGGTTGCCCTGCAAGTTTACGGGCCTGTCCATAGAGAGTTCCCTATGCAACTTTTTAAAGGGTCCCCACGGGGACAACAATGCCGGCAATGGCCGGTTCAATCACGGTGCTGACAATCAGGTTACTCCATCAGTTGATCACTTTCATTTTTCTCTTTCAAAACTTTCAAACTTTTAAACACACACACTGGTGATCCCAACGGGGACTGGACAATGGTGCTCCGCTGCCACCACTCATAGTCCTCAGCTAAGGCGGATCCATCCCCCTCCACCAGCATATCAAACATGCACTGACATGCCTGCTGTGACAGGGGTACCCGGTACCCATTTCCACCGGTACGCGGGGTATGAAAAACCACTGGGTCTCCTTCATAGCGGGAACGCTCACTTGCCTCCTCAAACTCAGCAGTGGATCCGGGGCTGGGGCCGGAGTCATCATCTCTTGTTCCTGCGTCAGACGGATTACCGCCAGCTACCGCAGCCTCCTGGCCTCCAGCATCCAGCACTTCAGACCCTTCTGCGGTAGCACGGAGCAGCAGATCAGGCGAGTTTACACACTGAGGCGCCCCATAAGTAACGGCAAGGGTGATGCATAGGCCGAGTCTAGGCCGGGCCCCTCAGCCGCAGCGGCCGATCCTGGTAGGACATAGGGACGTGAGTCACCAGTCGACTCTGTTACATCTATTCCCCCTCCGTACATCGGGGCAGTTGTAATCAGCATCTCCACCTCGTTAGGCCACTGCTCCATCATCCGGAAGATCTGATCCTGCTGACGCTGGTGGAATTGAATCACCCGGGCCTTCATCCAGGCCACGGTCCCGGGCTCGGGGTCCGGCACAGTCACTACCGGGACTTCTGGCACCATTCTGTTAAGGGGCCGCGGTTCTAGCGGTTCCCCCTGGTGTACTTCAGGGACGTCCTGGACGTCTGCAGCCGGCTGGTCCGCCGGGACGGCTTGGCAGGGTATCGCTACCGGTTGGGCAGGTAGCGGGCCTAATGGCGGAGCGGCAGCAGCTAGCACGGGTAGCGGGGAGAGAGGCAGGGTGAGCGGAAGCCGGCCGGGCTCCTCAGCTCCAATGGCCGATCCCTCAGGAATACAGGGGCGTGGGTCTCTTACCCGCTCCTCCAAATCCTCTTCTACCTCGCGTCTCCGCATAGCAGCCACCACGTCCGCCATGTCGGTCTCCCACTCCTCCAGGAGGAGTTGCATGTGGGCCTGCAGACGATTACTCAGCGGGACGGTCCGGTCCCTCAACCACGTCGCCGTGCCGGGGGCGGGGGTCTTGCTGTTATTAGCTGGAGCGGACATCTCGGCAGTCGTGCTTTCCAGGAACTAGCAACAAGATGGCCACAGGGTCCTGGCGTCCCTGCTTTTGTAGCCACCTCACATGTGACCAGTCGCCATTTCGTCTCCCTTAGCCTCTTTCCGGCCCCTCCTCTATCGGGGCGGGTTTTTGGCCTTCGCGTCTCCGCTACTCGAGAAGACGCTCGAGCGGGAACTCTTCGCGCCAAAGATGGCGACTTCTGAAATTTTCCGGCCGGACACCTCCGGCGGTCACAAGGCGCACCTCTACCCAACGGCAGAGCGGTAAGATCCTGTTCGTGATGCCAAGTTGTCGCGGGCGGAGGAGGGGACGCTGCGCTCTCCCACTGCTCGGGTCCGGCCCCCGCTGCTGCTGCGGCCTGCTGCTGCTCGGTGGCTCGAGCGATGGGCCGGATCCCGGGGACACGAGCGGCGCTCCTCGCCCGTGAGTGAAAGGGGTTTGGGTTTTTTTTGGGATAGTTTATTGTCCGTGACGCCACCCACGGTTGTGGTGATGGTATAGACACCACCGCTGCTCTGTATGGGGATCCCGGGAGCGATGACAGGGAGCAGCAAAGTTGTTGGTTCTCCCCTCCGTGGGTAGGGGGTGGTCGTCCCGGGGCCCAGTGATGAGTTGGGGGATGAGGGATGGCGGGACCGGTGCAGGGGCAGCGCTGTGCCTCACGGCTCTGTGGTACTCACTCAGCCTGAGACGGGGACACAGTTCTCAGTAAAACACACGGCTGGAAAGACGGTTCCCACAGACGGCTGCTGTTGCTTTTCCCCAGTAGTTGACGGTGACGGTCCCTTTTCCTGCACCTAAGTCTATGTTGGTAGCGATGGGTTCCCACCGGTAACCCGCTCCCCGGCTTGGATATGGGCCGGAGGAGCCCCTCTTTGCCCGCAGGCGCTGGCCCTGAGAAACTGGTGCCTTGGCGGTGGCGGTGTCTCTCTCTAACGGTTGGACTGTTGCCTTCAATCGGGACTTGGTTGTTGGGAGACCCAGAGGTCCCCTTCACTGACGGATTTGGCAAATTCACTGCGACTCCTAGCCTTGCCGGGATCCGAAAGGCCCCTGCTAATGGTGCTGGCTCCTCTTCGTATACCGCTCCGGTACCGCCGGGCCACCACCCGTCCACGGTCCTTTCAGCAACCTCCAAGCAGCCTCTCCTGCAGACAGTCACCGCCGTCTCCTAACCGTGCTGTTCTCAGTCCGGGGCACACACCCGGACCAACTTCAGGCTTTCTCAACTGTCACTTTCTCTGTCACTACTCTCACTGTCCTCCTTCTCCTTCCTCTCTTGCTCCTCTACCACTTCACTCTTAACTCGAACTCTCCCTAAACTCTTCTGTCTGTTTTTTTCCGCCTCCAGGGCTGTGAACTCCTCGGTGGGCTGAGCCAACCGCCTGGCCCACCCCCTGGTGTGGACATCAGCCCCCGGAGGAAGGCAACAAGGATTTTTATGTAGCTTTGGTGTACCTATCCGGGGTGTAGGGTGTGGTGGTGTCGTGACCTGTGACCCCTGGCTTGCCCAGGGCGTCACATCTCCTTACCAAGGTGCCACACAAGAAACATCTCATGATGGGAAAAAGTGAGCACGGTTGGGGCCATAAGCCAGAAGTGGAAAGCATATCATTTCACTATAAACTGGCCACAACCAAGTGCTCTCCACAAGATTTCAGACAGAGGAGAGAAAATAATTATCAGAACAGTTGTCAAAGAGCCAAGGACCATCTGTGGAGATCTACACAAAGATATGGAATTAGAAGATACAATTGTTTCAAAGAAAATAATAAGAAATGCACTCAACCTCCATGGCCAGTGTGAAAGCTTCAGCAGAGTTGCCCCTACACTGCCCCACTTTCTCCTCCCGGCAGGGCCCCCACCGCTCTCACTTTCCCAGCCGTTCTGTCTCCACCGCAGCTACTCCCCATGTCCCTGAGAGCACGCTTAGGGCACGCGCATGTACCGTGTCTCATTAAGGGGCAGCGTGCTCAATTAGGTCACGCCACCAGCCTATCACTGGGAGGCATTAGGTATTTAGGGCACCCTCCCCATTAGGGAGGAGCATTTGCAACAAGATTCCAGTCACTGTATTAATGTGCGTTACCTGACCTCGTATCCTGTACCTGTGTCCTGTATCCTGCATTAGTGTCCATATCATGTGCTACTGTGATAGATCCTATCACAGTAGTCAAAATGCCAATATTTGATAAATATGGCAGCATTTAGGTCTGCTTTTCTCCTCTCTCCCTTGTAGTTGATCTGGGAGAGAAGATAGAGAGACTACGTGCTGCCATATAGAGAGAAAAAGTTATAAATTCACAAAGATCATCATAATCAATTTCCAATTTTTCTGATCACCCCCCTGTGATCATCCCCCCCTCCATCATTCCGTCATCCCTCGCTGCGTCATTCCGCTAAATATTTTTTTTTATAATCTTTATAAAAAAATGTAGGGTTTATATAAAAAAAAAAAAAAATACTAGTGTTAGGTTTTTTTTATTTTTTGTTAGCCAGGGATAAAAACAAAAACCATGGCCCGCAGAATGTTTACGGCAGAGCAAGCGTACTCGCTGCTTGCCTCCGGCAGTTCTGGGTCAGAGACCGAATCGGCCCCAGAAAGAGATTTTTCGGATAGCGGTGACGATTCGGCTTCCTCCACGGGGTCCCACACCCCGCCAGTCGCCACTGCTGAAGCGTCAGGGGCAGGACCTAGTTCTGCAGTCCCCCATGCTCTCTGGTACCCCGACCCGTCCTTTACCCCACAAATTCCCCCTTTCATTGGAGACCATGGCATAAAAATAAATGTCACCAATTTTGCCCCACTGGATTTTTTCCAAATTTTTGTTAACCAACAGGTACTTGAGCTTATCACCCACCACACCAACTTGTACGCCCGCCAATATATTGCCCAAAAGCCAACATCTGTCCATTCCCGGTCCTGGATCCCCACAAGTGTCCCGGAAATCAAAACATTTTTAGGCATTACCCTCAACATGGGAATAGTGAAAAAACCCAGTATCCGCTCCTACTGGGCAACCAAATCTGTCCACGCCACCCCTGTATTTGCAGCCATAATGCCCAGAACCCGATATGAGACCCTATTGAGATTCCTCCATTTTAGTGATAATTCCCAAGTCCCCCCAAGAACTGACCCCAATTATGACCGCCTTAATAAATTGAAACCCCTAATATCCCTCCTGAAAGAGTCCTTCCTAACTTCCTACAGCCCAGAGGAGAACGTTTCGGTTGACGAGTCCCTAATGAGTTACAAGGGCCGTCTCTCATTCCGTCAGTTTATCCCCTCCAAAAGAGCCAAGTATGGCATAAAATTATATAAAGTGTGCGAAAGCACCAGCGGGTACACATGTAACTTTATCATTTATGAGGGTAGGGACCGCCAAATAAGCCCACCCAACTGTCCCCAGACAATTGGCGTCCCAGGAAAAATTGTCTGGGAACTAATGTCCCCATTTCTTGGTAAAGGTTACCATGTGTACACCGACAACTACTACACTAGTATCGCCCTATACCAATCCCTCCATGCTGCAAATACAGGGGCCTGTGGGACAATAAGGAAAAACCGTGTTGGTTTGCCGGCACAGTTAGTGTCCAGACGTCTAGAGAGGGGGGCGTCATTCGCACTGGCAAGTGACAAACTGCTTGCCGTAAAGTGGAATGACCGCAAGGACGTCTACATGCTCACCACCCTGCATGAGGACGCCACTGTGTCGGTCAGAGAGAGGGGAGCCACCAGGGACAAACAGAAACCCTTCTGTGTGACCCAATACAACAGGTTTATGGGTGGCGTGGACCTGTCTGACCAGGTGCTCCAACCATACCTGGTAAAGCGGAAAACGAGGGCCTGGTACAAAAAGGTAGCAATCTACCTGATACAGATTGCTACCTACAACAGTTTTGTACTGTTTAAAAAATCACAAGGGGCCCTCACATTTCTGCAATACCAGGAAAAAATTATTGAGTCCCTCATGTTTGACTCAGCGGCACCAGAGGCAGCCTTCGAGTCAGAGAATGCCCGGAGACTAACGGAACGGCATTTTATGCATCTCGTGCCTCCTACTCCCACCCAAAACCGTCCTAAAAAAAGGTGCCGGGTATGTCGCAAGCAGGGTAGGAGAAGCGACTCAAGATATTACTGTCCCATGTGCCCTTCCCAGCCAGGACTTTGTGTTACCCCCTGCTTCGAGATCTACCACACATCCCACAATTATTAGACATCATACACTATTCCCAAATTGTGTGGTAGGGTTTTTCTTTCACGTTTATATTTTCTGTGTAGTGAGCCCCTGTGTTACTTGTCAAATAAAATTTACTATTTTCATCAGTAAAACACATTTTACCCCATTTCACAAATAATTCCAGGACTTGATCACTCACATACCGAAGTGTTATGCAGACAAATTCTCGTCATATGCCCACGTCTGCGTACTCCAGAATGTGGACCCCGCAAATGTTCTTGAAACATCTGATCATCTGACAAATAATTCCAAGATTTGATCACTCAAAGTTTTAGCACCAGTCATCTTAGTCTGACTGCTATTACAACTACGTCTTGGTGATACGGGCATGATCACTTTATTGGAGGATCTGAAGCTGTTCTGTAATTTTACACCTTGGGCTTTACTGCATGGTTCTTGCCGAACCTCCTGCACTGGACAATACTTTTATAACCCTGTAGGGGACTGGTTGTTTTGTGCATATAGCGGTTCCGACCTTGGCAGGTAGGAGCCTGTTATGGTGTACCACGTCGGCTGGCACAATTGTCCCTCATATAGGGATTGATGGTGCTAAACAGACGTTGTACGACCAGTCTCTGAAAAATTAACGTGTCCTTCTAGCCCTCCTGGTGTTCCTTCATCTCTGGAACAAGCACAAGTCTGCCATATAGTTGGTGGTATTTTCCTCCACATTTTGCCCTTCACTCCAAGATAAAATGTACAAAAAAATCCATTTATGTGGGTTTTCAGTTGTTCTAAAAACACATAGGCTCTGCAAATCTAATAATCCAAAATTTGAAAAGTGCACCTTCCCTTCCAAGTCCTGCAGTTTGGCCAAACAGAAGTTTTTGACTACATGTTGGGTATCGCTGCACTCATAAGAAAGTGGGTAACAAACTGAGGGGTCCACTTTTTGATGTTACCTCTTGTAAAAGTGGAAAATCTGGTGCTAAAGCATCACTTTTGTGAAAAAGAAGAACATTTTCAATAGGACAACCTATTGTTATAAAATTCTGTGAAGTACTTGTGGGTTCAAAATGCACACTATACCCCTAGATAAAATCCTTGAGGGGTATAGATTCCAGAATGGGGTCAGTTGTGGGGGGCTCCACTGTTAAGCCACCTCAGGGGGTCTCCAAACGCAACATGGCGTTCGCTAAGGATTCCTGCCAATTTTGCAGTCAAATGGCGCTAGTTTCATTCTGAGCCCTGCTGTGCACCCAGACAGTTGATTTCCACCACATATGATGTATCAGCATACTCAGGAGAAATTGCACAATACATTTTATGCTGATTTTTTTCCTGTTACCCTTGTAAAAAAAAAAGCTACCTGGTTGAAATAACAATTTTGTGGTAAAAATGTATTTTTTTATTTTCACAGCTCAACATTATAACTTTCTGTGAAGCACCTGGGGGTTCAGGGTACTCACCAAACATCTAAATAAATTCCTTGAGGGGTCTAGTTTCCAAAATGGGGTCAGTTGTGAGGGGTTTCTGCTGTTTAGGTACCTTAGGGACCCTACAAATGCAACATGGTGCCCGCAATCTTTTTCAGCCAAATTTGCTTTCCAAAATTCAAATATTGCTCCTTCTGTTCCAAGCCCTCCCATTTGTCCAAACAGAGGTTTCTTACCACATGTGGGGTACCACCGCGCTCATAAGGAGTTAGGTAACAAACGTTGGGGTACAATTTTTGGAATTAAATCTTGAAAAAGTGAGAAAATTAATGCTAAAGCAACATTTTTTAGAAAAAAATGAAAATTTTCAATATGACAACGTAACGTTATCAAAATCTGTGAAGTACCTGTGGGTCCAAAATGCTCACTATACCCCTAGATAGAAGCCTTGAGGGGTCTAGTTTCCAGAATGGCATCACTTGTGAGGGGTTTCTGCTGTTTAGGTACCTTATTGGACCTGTAAATGCAACATGGTGCCCGCAATCTATTTCAGCCAAATTTGCTTTCCAAAATTCAAATATTGCTCCTTCTGTTCCAAGCCCTCCCATTTGTCCAAACAGAGGTTTCTTACCACATGTGGGGTACCACCGCGCTCATAAGGAGTTAGGTAACAAACGTTGGGGTACAATTTTTGGAATTACCTCTTGAAAAAGTGAGAAAATTAATGCTAAAGCAACATTTTTGAGAAAAAAATGAAAATTTTATATATGACAACGTAACGTTATCAAAATCTGTGAAGTACCTGTGGGTCCAAAATGCTCACTATACCCCTAGATAGAAGCCTTGAGGGGTCTAGTTTCCAGAATGGCATCACTTGTGAGCGGTTTCTGCTGTTTAGCTACCTTATCGGACCTGTAAATGCAACATGGTGCCCGCAATCTATTTCAGCCAAATTTGCTTTCCAAAATTCAAATATTGCTCCTTCTGTTCCAAGCCCTCCCATTTATCCAAACAGAGGTTTCTTACCACATGTGGGGTATCACCGCGCTCATAAGAAAGTGGGTAACAAGTTTTGGGGTCCATCTTGTTGTGTTATTTCTTATAAAAGTGATTACATTTGGGGTAGAGCAACATTTTTAGGTAAAATTTTATTTTTTGCTTTTTTAATTCCATATTGCTTTAGTTCCTGTGAAGCACCTAAAGGGTTAATAAACTTCTTCAATGTGGTTTTGAGTACCTTGAGGGGTGCAGTTTTTAGAATGGGGTCACTTTTGGGTATTTTCGGTCACCTAGGCCTCTCAAAATCACTTCAAATGTGATGTGGTCCCTAAAAAAAAGGTTTTGAAAATTTTGATGTAAAAATGAGAAATTGCTGATGAACTTTGAACCCTTCTAACTTCCTAACAAAAATTTTGTTTTCAAAAATTGTGCTGATGTAAACTAGACATGTGAGAAATGTTATTTATTAAGTATTTTGTGTCACAGAACTCTCTGGCTTAACGGTAAAAAAATTCAAAAGTTGAAAATTTCAAATTTTTCAAAAATTTGGCCAAAATTCATTTTTTTTCACAAATAAACGCAAAAAATATTGTCCTAAATTTGGTACTAACATGAAGCCCAATATGTGACGAAAAAACAATCTCAGAATCACTGGGATCCGTTGAAGCGTTCCAGAGTTATAACCTCATGAAGGGACACTGGTCAAAATTGCAAAATTTGGTCTGGTCATTAAGGTGAAAATTAGCTCCGTCACTAAAGGGTTAAGGGAACTAAAATTTCTCGAAAAATGGAAGTAGTGATTCTGTACTGTAAGTGAAATTGGAAGTCAGATACTGAGCCTAAGGCATGAAACAATGTCTATACTAATCATCAGAAGGTGTCTGTACAGCATTGGACTACAAACCAGACCTCCAACTAAAGCTGGCCCATTGATCTTATGCTTGCACTCTCAAAGGCTACCATGGTGCAGAGCAAGATGGCAATGAGGCTGAAAGGATAGCCAGAGATTGGTCTGGAGACCATGTAGGCACTACCATGAAGAAGCTTTCCCAAGGGAATGTCACACCAGTCCTACTCTTAGGATAATGGTGTGGGGTGGAATAATGTAAGGTAGTCGGGCCTCTCTAGTCATAATTCCAGGTACACTAACAGCCCAGTAATGCATTGATTTTGATGTGGAAACAGTGGTGCAGCCATTTCACCAAAGTGTCCCATGAGCCATTTTTCAACAAAAATATGAGCAGCCTGCATGGCCTAAATATGCTATCATTGCCTCAGTGTCTCCGGACCTGTCTCCCATCGAGCACATCTGGAACATTATTTGTCAACAATTTCAAAGGAATCTGCCATAAGTGGATCTTAATGATTTGCCTGTCTAAGTGAATTCAGAATGGCAGACAACCATCAATAACCTAACTGACAGCAGCAAAGGCATGTGAGTATTTCTGTGCATGATGTGCAAACTGAATATTGTTTAAATCGAGACGTTGTGAAAATTTTGTTTCCATTTTTTCATCATTCCATATCATTAACATGTCTACCGACCCTGTAATTTACATAATATCCCAATTTTTCTTCTGTCTTTCTATATAATATATACATATAATTTTTTTTCTAGCTTTCTAATCATAAAAGGGAATCTGTCAGCAGGTTTTTGCTATGTAATCTAAGGATAGTGTGAGTTATCACTGCTCAGACTACAAGGCATGGGAGCCCTGGTCCCAGCACTGATTAGCAGCTATCAATATACAATGTACACAGAAAGCTTTGGTGTGGGCAGGGTTAGTTGTCTGAGCTGTGCTACATCAAAGAAATTTGTTTGTGTCAAAACTGCTGCACCAAGTAAACTAAGTGATACATCATTGGATTCAAGGTCTTTTTCCCGACATTATGCTACTCTCAGATACGGTAGAAAAAACCTATTGACAAATTCCCTTTAATACTTTTTAAGGGGGAAATGTATTATTACATGGATGAAGTCCATTCTATTAAATAGGACAACATCCACTAATGTAGCAGCCTCCTTGCTGGTAGTTCTTTTCTCTGTCTAAAATAAAAGGGTTCAAGCTCGTTGTCTGTTATAGTCAAATGTCCTAATAGATGGTAGCATGCAATTTTTAGGAACATTCATTTTCCAATAATCTTTCAGTGTACAGTAAACAGACTGCCAGTCACCCGACGAACAAGCAATACATTCGTCAGGGGAAATGGATTTTAAGCTGCTGAACGATCTGTTAACAATTGTACTGTGCACATCGGAGGCAAGGTCGGCATGTCTAAAATGGCTATTAAACAAATTTAATACATCTTTGCCAATCGGCCGCCTTTTCATACTATTTACTCAGGCTGACCATCCATCACATGCGCACACAACAATCATTAATAATCTGGAATTGTACATGCACTGTCATTCATACAACACTTACTAAGAAAGATGCTAAAGGCTGGTGTCACGTGTTTGGCATTCAGTTGCAGAATATTTTTCTTCTATGCTTTAGCCTGAAAACTATACTCAAGATATTGCCAAAATGGCCAATCTTTTGTTACACATTTGTCCTTGAGTCACATGATTAATTTGTCAGTGAATCTATCAATCAAACTCCATAGTAAGAATGAGAGAGTAAGAAAAGAAAACAAAATTCCTGGCAACAAAGATCAGCAGTTAGTGGCTATATTGAGCATGTGGTCCTTAGCGGAAACTAAACACATGCTCATTGGTATAAAACAGTATAGAAAAAACATACCAGGCCTACCTCTAAGTAACTCCTTTGCTCTTCATTGTTGGTGTCTGTCATGTCTATACCATCATCCTCATCATCCTCTTCTTTGTCATTGATTTCAGCTGTTGCCAAGCCAAGGAGCAATATGGTCAAAAATATCCATCTCCGCCACCTCCAATGTGGCTGCATGGTAAGGCTCTGGAAGGAGCAAACATCATTACCACTATGAGATGTCTGTCAGTCATGTGAATGGATAAGACAGCAGGCAACGCCATACATATATGTGAGCACTGGTGACATAAAGAGGCCAATGCCAGAGTACAGAGAGCTGTGCTACATATACAAGTGTAATATACAGAACTGATGTACTGATCACTTGAAAAGGTGAACACTACCACGAGTCCTGCTTCAGGCCAACAGTAAAGCATCCCGAGACCATTCATGTGTGGGGTTGCTTTTCATACAAGGCAGTGGGCTCAGTTACAATTTTGTCATAAATAAAGATTGGCATCTAAACACATTGGCCAAGATCAACTTCTCCCAGTGATCCAGGAGCAGTTTGGTGATGAACAATGCTTTTTCCAGGATAATGGAGATCATATCACAAGGCAAAAGTGATAACTAAGTGGCTTCACGAAGAGAACAATGACATTTTGATTCCATGAGCAGATCTCACTCCCTTTGATCTTCAAAAAGTGGGTTGACAACCCAAAACACAGAAATTGTGATAAACTTCAAGAAATTAATAGACAAGAATGGGTTGTCATTGGTCAGGATTTTGCTCAGAAGCTGATCTCTAGCAACCAGGGCGAAGAGCAGAAGTCTTTACAACATGAAGGGTCAACACTGTAAATATTTAGTCTTTGCATTAACTTGATGTATCTGTTAATAAAAGTTTATAAACCTCTGAAATGCTGACTGTATTAGAATTGTCCTTCAGTAACCATAGAAGCAGTTGACTAAGGCCCGTTTTACACGTCAGTGAAAAACACAGACGTTCTTCACTAACGTGTAAAACACGCCTATGTCCCGCCGTGTTCCGTGATGCACGGCACACGTGGGTTGTCCATGTGCAATCCGTGATCCGTGATTGCATATGGACTCACCTGCCTTCACTGCTGCTGTCCATGGTGATGATCTCCTCGGGTCTCCAGCGTCCGCCCACCGCTCTCTGCAGCTACTTCCTGGTCGGGTTTTGCTGCTCTCATGAATATTCATGAGCCAGGCAAAAACTGCCGAGAACAGAGGCTGCACAGCAAATCGCAGGCAAGGTAAGTTGAAAATATTTAATATTTAATATGTCCGTGATTTTCTGGTACGTGTTTCACTGATCACACACGGATCATACCATAGTGTGGTCCATGGGTCATCAGTGATGCCAGAAAAAAACTGACTTGTCTCCGTGCAGAATCACGGCCACGGGTGTACGCTGCACAGAGACACGTTCAGTGAAAAATCACTGATGTGTGAGCAGACCCATTGATTATAATGGGTCTGCGTATGTCAGTGATTCTGGTACGTTTTAAAAAAAGCACAAACGTACCAGAATCACTGATGACGTGTGAAAGGGGCCTAAGGCGGGCTTTGCACGTTGCGACATCGCAAGCCGATGCTGCGATGTCGCACGCGATAGTCCCCGCCCCCATCGCAAGTACGATATCGTGTGATAGCTGGCGTAGCGAAAATTATCGCTACGCCAGCTTCACACGCACTCACCTGCCCTGCGACCGTCGCTCTGGCCGGCGACCCGCCTCCTTCCTAAGGGGGCGGGTCGTGCGGAGTCATAGCGACGTCACACGGCAGGCGGCCAATAGCGGCGGAGGGGCGGAGATGAGCAGGATGTAAACATCCCGCCCACCTCCTTCCTTCCGCATATCCTACGGAAGCCGCGGTGACGCCGGTAGGAGATGTTCCTCGCTCCTGCGACTTCACACACAGCGATGTGTGCTGCCGCAGGAGCGAGGAACAACATCGGACCGTCGCGTCAGCGTAATTATGGATTACGCCGACGCTGCACTGATGATACGATTACGACGATTCTGCGCTCGTTAATCGTATCATCTAGGCTTTACACACTACGATGTCGCATGTGATGCCGGATGTGCGTCACTTTCAATTTGACCCCACCGACATCGCACCTGCGATGTCGTAGTGTGCAAAGCCGCCCTAAAAGAACTAAAAACACAAAAGCAGCAAACATGGTGAAAACCAAAATCTGTGCCAGTTTCCAAACTTGTGCCACGAATGTACTGTGCACAGATATTATATACAGGGTGATATGTGGCTGCTATAATATCTGATGTTTGTAGTTATAGCGTAATATCAGCCATCACATATTATCTTGTATATAACATCTGCTATCAAAGTGTATCAGATTCCAGTCATATATGACACTATATGTGTACACTATGCGCTCAGACATCAGATGTTATGTACATTGATATGCGATAATATATCTCATAAACTACGACCTGTTCTCTCTTCCTATCTGGATGACTCTACAGCTTGCAGCGAAGGTGCAGTGTACAGAAAAATAGAAAGCCAGGGTGCTCTACATCTCTACACATGAGCTGGCTGCCACCAAAGCCGCCTTGTGAAGCCCTTCCTTTAAGGTTTTTTGTTACTAAATCTGTGTATGTAGTGTAGTTTGTGTGTATTGATATACTCACCTACCGCCTTCTCCAGTATTCAGAGCCGTTCTGCTCCTCTTCTCAGTGACATCACCGGTCTTCAGACTCTCTGGGTCATTCTATGTGGGAGCTGGAAGTCTCCTTTACATTGTAAGTCTATGGAGCCTCCTTCTGACATTCTATAGGCACTTCCATTGGATGACGTTTCAAGGTGCAGATGGACAATGATGCAAAACATACTGCGAAGGCAGCCCAGGAGTTTTTAAAGGTAAAGAAGTGGAATATTGTGCAATGTCCAAGTCCATCACCATATCTCAACCTCATCGAGCATGCATTTCACATGCTTAAGACAAAACCTAAGACAGAAAGACCCACACACAAGCAACAACTGAAGTCAGCTGCAGTAAAGGCCTGGCAAAGCATCACAACTGAGGAAACCCAGTGTTTGGTTTTGTACATGGCTTCCAGACTTCAGGCCGACATTGCCTGTAAAGGATTCTCCACAAAGTATTAAAAAGAAATACCGTATTTTTCGTCTTATAAGACACACCGGATTATAAGTCGCACACCAAATTTAGAGATTAAAAAAAGGTAAACAAAAAAATATGGGGTCCGTTTTATAATCCGGTGGTGTCTTACTGGGGAGGTGGAATGGCAGCGGGGGTCACAGGAACAGCGTCAGTATAAGAGTATGGCGGCAATGCTATCGGCGGTGCAAAGGGGGGCCCAGTACTAACTGCGGGCTGTAGCGCTGCACGATGCTGGTGCTCGCTGCGAGCGGTGAGGCACTACCATTCTGAAGATGTTGGCAGTGAGAGCTTCAAAAAAATGGTGGCCGCAGTCGGCGGGTGCAAAGAAGAGAGCTTGAGCCATCTGCGCATGCGCCTACTCTGGGCGCCATTATTTGAAAGACCTTACCGCCAAAGTCTTCAGAATGACCCAGAGCCTCACAGAGCAGGGCTGCCTGCCGCCACCGCACAGAGCCTCGCAAAGAAGACCACACGGAGCCTTGCAGTGCAGGGCTGCCCGCCACCGCACAGAGCCTCACAAGGCTGCCCGCTGCCACACAGAGCCTCGCAGAACTGACCAGGCCGCACGCCACCACACGGAGCCTTGCAGCACAGGGCCGCCTGCCACCGCACAGTGCCTCACAGGGCTGCCCGCCGCCGCACAGAGCCTTGTAGAGCAGGGCCGCACAGAGCCTCGCAGAGCAGGGCTGCCCGCCTCTGCCAGAGCCTTGCAGAGCAAGGCCGTCTGCCGCTGACTCCTCTCCATCGCTCCCCGGTAAGCTACATTCGGATTTTAAGAAGCACCCCTTATTTTCCTTCCAAATTTTTGGGAGGAAAAGTGCTTCTTATAATCCGAAATATATGAATTTTATTTATGGTAAAGTAAATTTGTCCAATTACTTTTGGGCCACTGAAAGGAGGAGGCTATTTAGAAAATGGGTTGTAATTCCTCAAGGTTTCACAAGATATATTTGTTTTTTAATTAAACCCAAAAGTGTCCACTTCAATGGTATCTCAGTTGTTTCATGTGAAAAAAGAAAAAGTGTCATTTAAATGCCAAATCACTGTATATGACTGACTATATAATTATTTAGTGAAAATCTTCATGATAGTGCGTCTTTAACAATTCTGATCATCTGTATGCACAAAAAAATTCTGTGCAAGAAATCTTTTTTTTCCTTTTTTTTTTTAAAGTTATTGGTATATTTAGTAAAAAGTAAATAAAAATTGATATTAAAATCAAAAATCATTTTTAACCTAAAAATTTTATTCATTTTAGGTAAATTTGCCCTGCCCTACATCTACTCAAAGGATAGGTGATAACTGACAGATTGGTGAGAGTCTTAAGGGTGCTTTTACACGCTGCGACATCGCTAACAATATATTGTCGGGGTCACAGTGTTTGTGAGGCACATCCGGCGTCGTTAGCGACATCGCAGCGTGTGACACCAAGGAGCGATGATCAACGATCGCAAAAATGTCAAAAATCGTTTATAATTGACACGTCGCTCTTTTGCAAAATATCGTTGGTGGGGCATGCCGCTGGATGTTCGTCGTTCCTGCGGCAGCACGCATCGCTGTGTGTGACACCACAGGAACGACGAACATCTCCTTACCTGCGTCCACCGGCAATGAGGAAGGAAGGAGGTGGGCGGCATGTTCCGGCCGCTCATCTCCTCCCCTCCTCTTCTATTGGGCGGCCGTTTTGTGACGTCGCTGTGATGCCAAACGCACCACCCCTTTGAAGGAGGGATTGTTCGGTGTCTTCAGCGACGTCGCAGAACAGGTATGTGCGTGTGACGCTGCCATAGCGATAATGTTCGCACCATATCGCACCGACGGGGGCGGGTGCTATCGCTCGCGACATTGCTAGCGATGTCGCAGCGTGTAAAGCACCCTTTACTCCTGAAACTCTCACCGATTCATATGAGACTACTGGAAACTCTGGGAGCTTTACTTGTCATTGTTCCACCTTGGCTAGGCATTTCAGTCCCTGTTCTTGGGATCGCTGTGGATTCCAGCAGTTGGACCTAGTCACAAGTTATCAGCTATCCTATGGGTGGGTTGTTTTATTAATGGGAATAATTTAAAAAGCCCTAAAAGAAAATAAGGGCTCTTTACATGCTCTTTATTGGGTTGGGCGTGGACGTACAAGGTAGCTGCCTATATGTGGCACTGGAAAAGGTTTTCTTCCTTCTGAAAGATAATTTGTATATATTATCCCAGGTAGCACTGCATGTAAGGAACCTTACACCTACTGGATCTCCACATAAAGAATCAGAACCCCTGGAGACCTAAGTAGATAGAAGGACCTTACATTGGATTTTGTCTTGACTCCCACCACTTGGGTCATGACAAATGGGAAGCTATAGCATACTACTTATCATACAATTAAAAACTCTGGGTATTTGTACAATAAAGATACCGTCACACTTAGCGACGCTCCAGCGATCCCACCAGCGATCTGACCTGGCAGGGATCGCTGGAGCGTCGCTACATGGTTGCTAGTGAGCTGTCAATCAGGCAGATCTCCACAGTGATCAGAGATCAGCCACCAGCCACCCGTGTAACGACGCTGTGCTTGGTAACCATAGTACACATCGGGTTACTAAGCATAGTACTTTGCTTATAGTTACCCGATGTGTACCTTGGCTACGTGTGCAGGGAAAAGGGAGCCGGCTTCTAGAAGCTGCAGATGCTGGTAACCAAGGTAAATATCGGGTAACCAAGCAAAGCGCATTGCTTGGTTACCCGATGTGTACCTTGGTTACCAGAAGCCGGCTCCCTGCTCCCTGCACATTCAGATCGTTGCTCTCTCGCTGCTTCACAGCGGGAGAGCAACGACCAAAAAATGGTCCAGGACATTCGGCAACGACCGGCGACCTCACAGCAGGGGCCAGGTCATTGCTGGATGTCACACACAGCAACATCGCTAGCAAGATCGCTGTTGCGTCACAAAAAACGTGACTCAGCAGCGAAGTTGCTAGCGATGTCGCTTAGTGAGACGTGTCCTTTAGTTTTTTACACTTTTATTGACAAATACATCAAGTTTATGCAACAACTCAATATCAACATTTCTTGTCCATCCTCTGAGGATTGGCCACAGGTTTTCAATTGGGATTGAGATTTGGGGAGTTTCTTGGCCATGGAGCCAAAATTTCAATGTTTTGTTCACGAGCCACTAAAGGGTGCTTTACACGCTGCGACATCGCTAGCAATTGCGAGCAATAGCACCAGACCCCGTCGTTGGTGCAATATGTGGTGATCGCTGCCGTAGCGAACATTATCGCTACGGCAGTGTCACATACCTGTTCTGCGACGTCGCTGAAGACACCGAACAATCCCTCCTTCAAGGGGGAGGTGCGTTCGGCGTCATAGTGATGTCACAAAACGGCCGTCCAATAGAAGAGGAGGGGCGGAGATGAGCGGCCGGAACATGCCGCCCACCTCGTTCCTTCCTGATTGCCGGTGGACGCAGGTAAGGAGATGTTCGTCGTTCCTGCGGTGTCACATATAGCGATGTGTGATGCTGCAGGAACGGCAAACAACCAGCGGCATGCCCCACCAACGATATTATGAAAAGGAACGACGTGTCAACGATCAACGATTTTTGGTGTTTTTGCAATCGTTGATCATCGCTCGTGGGTGTCACACGCTGCGATGTTGCTAACGACGCCAGATGTGCGTCACTAACGACGTGACCCCGACGATATATCGTTAGCGATGTCGCAGCGTGTAAAGCAGCCTTAAGTTAGCACTTTTGCCATGTGATCTAGTACTCGTTGGGAGAAGTTGCTCTTAGAGGATGTTTAGATACTATTCTTTATTCGTGGAAGTGTTCTTAGGTAAAACTGTGAGTGAGCCCACTCCATAGGATGAAAGTAACCCCACACATTAAAGGATGCTTTAAATTTTGGCTGTCTGGACAAGCATTTTTACAGATGTCCCAAACAGTCTGAAGGGGGCAACATAAATACCTTTGCAGCAAGTACTGGGATTGGACAGCAGAGGACTGGTGTAAGCTTATTTTTTCGGATGAAACCCCCTTCAGTCTGCTTGAAACATCGGAAAAGTGATTGTCTGCAGAAGAAAATGTGAGCACTACGATGAGTCCTGTCTCATGCCAACAGTAAAGCATCCCAAGACAATTCATGTGTGGGTTGTTTTTTATACTGGGATCACTTACAATTTTACCTCAGAATGATGTAGTGAATGAAGAAGGGTATCTAAACGTTCACCAAGGGCAGTTTCACCCAATGATCCAGGAGCAATGGACAATGGTGATAAACAATGCTTTTTCCAGCATGATGCGCACTATGTCACAATGGAAAAGCCGTAACTGAGTAGCTCTGTGAAGAAAATATGAAATTTTGGGTCCATGGCCAGAAAACTCCCCAGATCTCAATCCCATTTAGAGACAGTGGTCAATCCTCAAAAAGCAGGTGGACAAACAAAATTATATCAAAATCATGGCTGAGTTTGGGGATCCGATCCGGTGACCTATTCTGTATGGTTGGTTCCTCTGTCTTCTGAGATACTGTCTTTTCTTCTCTGTCCAAATGCATGTGGTTCCAGCTGTGTTTGTTCTCCCTTCTTGGTTCGCTCCTCTTCAGATGTTCTCATTTTCTTGTTTTCGTTTGCCCTATCACATTCTGGGTTGGGTTTTATATGTTTACCTTTTACTACACGTCCTTGCTGGCTATACTTCTAGGTGGACTTGTGCTCAGGAGTTCCAGACCTTCAGCTAAGGGGTTTACCTTTTTGGATAAACACTAGTGTAATTTTTGCAGTTAGCTGGTTTTTCTTCCCAGCACTTTTTCCTTTCACCTCTTTTAGGTTTCTCTGAGGTTTTTCTTGATCCGCTTATTTGTAACTCTCTTAAGCTTGTCCTTCCTATCCTATATGAATGTGTTTAATGTCTCTCTCTCTCTGGGTTTTTGTATCTTCCTGCACCCCTTCCTCTCCCCTCGTTGGCAATGTGTTGCAGCCTCTCCTCTGGTCCTTCAGGAGGTACAAAAAAAACCTCAACGGCCTTTTAGGGAGTCAGGGCCGAGGTGATGTTTACAGTTGTGCAGGTAGGGTCTTTCTAGTCTATACAGCGACCAGTTGGGTGCAGCGCCTCCCGGTAGTAGGTGCTCCCTTTTGCTGTTAAACTTATATTGGAGTGTTTTCATTCATAACAATAAATTGTGATAAAGTCCAAGCACTTTTTAGACAAGAATTAGTTATCATCAGATAGGATTTAGCTCAGAAACTGATAGCCAGCTGCTAAGGCAAATTGCAGAAGTCTTGAAAAAAATTAGATACAACACTGTAAATATTGAGTCTTTGCAAAAACTTGATTTGCATTGAAAGTTTAAAAAACTTATCAAATGCTTATAATTGTACTTTAGTAACCATAGAAACAGCAGACTGAAAGACCTAAAAAAATGAAGCCTCAAATGTGATAAACAAAATTTGTCCCATTCTCAAAAACATTTGGCCTTTACTTACTATGATAATACATATAACTGTGCGTATCAGAATATTGTCAGGTATAGGTTTCATTCGTCCATCTCCATCTTGACCTGACCTAGCCTCAAACATGATCGTATTCACCCTGGTAGTTATACCCCAGCATATCGGTGTGTACCTTAAAACTGCCCCCAATCACACTGAGGATGTTGTGCCTATCAATGTTACATTAGTGATGTTTATATAAGAATAATATTATACATCAGCCTGACTAACCATGTCCTCAAAAACCAGAGGAGAACAGAACAGTAGGTCGGAGGTATAATCCCAGTGGATGCTTTAGCGCAGTGTTGTGTGCGCCGCTGCTTATTACTGTTGCTATAATTACGGCACAGTACTACCACCATCAGCATCCATAGTTTATGTATAGCTAATTGCTGTTTCTCATAAATTATCCATCTCTCTAGCTATCAGGCAGAATCTCCTGAGACTACACGATGACTGATCAGAAGAGAGGGTCCCCCATCACATACTGTATGTCCTCTATACTGTGATATAAGAATATGCATGTCTTCAGTGTTCCTGGCTGAGGGGCCTGGCTGTATCCTGTACAAAAAAATATGAGGTTTTTGTTGGTATTTATGGCCATAAACGTAAGCCTGCAACCCTCGTCACGGGACCTCATGTGTGTAGGGCCCTACACTAAACATAAAAATAGCAACAAAAAAGTACTCTACCAGGATACAGCTCCATTCCATGGAGGTGGGTGTGTGATTCGCCCCTCCTGCACCAGTGATGCTTCCACTTTAGTGGGGATTTAGCTGTATCCTGGTAGAGTACTAGTTTTTGGCCTGGGCGATGTACACACTGCAGCCCATTTTGCTGTGACTGTACTGCATGCCATCATTCTTACCTCCGTACACATCATAGCAGGGGTGACAACTACAGGACTGGATTCAATACTCTGTTTTATTTATTTATTTTAAACCAACCAGGTTCTGGTTTCATTATTATGCCAGTCCTTGTCAACCCCGGCACTGAAAAGTGAAAGTGACTGAGAATTTGTCATGTGTACTCACCCTCCTTGGTGCCCTCCATTTGCCTCCCACTGCCTCTGTGGCGCCCCTGACCTGGTCAGGCACCACTGAGTACTGCACCCACGCTGGGTGAGTGCAAACAGGTAATCCCAAAGGCTGAGTAGGGTGTGTACACACAGACACACATTAACCAGGTCTCACACACACACATTAGAGGGGACCCCTGGGCAGATCCAGTGGGGAGCGTGGCCTCCACATCTCAGCTAGTGCTGCAGTGGAGAAGCTGGAGACGAGAGTTGCAGTGGCAGTCAAGGGAACAAGAGCTGGAGGTAGCCGAGACTGAAGTGCAGACGCAGGAGAGCGAACACACTAGTCAGACCCTGCACGTGTAGTGGCTGCTGGCGGGGGAGTACATTGCCACACAGTCAGTCTGAAAGACACCTGAAGAGAGAGAGCAGTAAGGAGTCAAGTACGAGGACTCTTGGTAATGAAGCATGAACGGGGAACAGGTCCCTAGAGCCAGACATCCATTTAGTGGTCTGCTAAATCCTGCAGGTGGTGGGACTAGAGGTTCTACACCAACCAACACAGAGTCCGAGCATCAGCAGCAACGAGGGGGCCCATAAGGAGGATTGAGCCTGAAGCTATCCACCTTGGTCCACGCTGCCAGCAAACGGGCCAGAAAGGGGAGAAAAGGCAGCTGTGACTTCCCTGGATGAAACCCACGGTACTTTAAGTCAGGGGTTGTCCAAAACAAGAAGTGCTAGGAAGGTAAGCCAGTAGTAACCCCTACACCAGCCTAAAGGATACCTGGTTCCCTCTGGTCTATCTCAGTATCGCCCGACTTACCTCACAAAACCAGCTGAACGTGAGTAAACCAGTTGAAAGACATTTCTGGACTGAGACTGTGTTATTCTGCGACCTGTTGTTCCACACACATATACCCGAGCCCCTGGGGCCAGCCTCACTCTCGGGAGGCCATAACACCAGACTGCAGACACCATCAGCCCCAGACGCTCGTTAAACTGCAGTGGCGGTCACCCCTCATCCTGACCGCAAAACCGAGAGTGGCGTCACGATTCCTATACAAGTGAACCTGACATACCTGTTGCCGGAAGGGTCCCCACAGAGAAGTCCCCGCAGTGTCCCGCAGGCGACCACTGCAGTGCTGTGGTGGGCGACTAACCTCCAATGCAGAGAATGGTATTCTGGTCCTCCTGCATCCAAGATGGCCAGCACATTTCCATAGGGAGCAGTTTAAAGTCTGAACAGCGGTTTGTCAACGCAGGAAAAGAAGAGGAGGCATCGTTCAGACTGACCGCCATGGCTCCTATGCCACTGCAGCAACCATCTTGTATGCAGGAGGACCAGAACAACAGTCTCTGTGGAGGCAGCAGGAGGCAATCAGAAAACACCCTCTATGTAGGTGGAAACGGACCCCCCGACCTCTTGGGACCCTGTGCAGCTGCCCAGGTTGCACCAATGATGCCTGCCCCTAGGTGCGGGATAACAGTCAGGCTGTTAGTAAAACATTTTCTATTTTCTTCCACATTCTTTCTTACATTTTCTAACATTTGTTTTGTGAAGCCTGAAGACTGAATTTTTGATCTGTCTGGTACGGATTCTGAAATCTATGGTAAAATATTCTGGTGTGTCTATACTAAAGCGTGAATGGCCTGAGTGTTTATTACCTGTGAAGACCATGGACAACAGGACACCTCCAGGGAAAAATCAAAGTCATCCTCCCACGGATAGTACTTGTTCGGTCAGGATTAGGATCAGTAACAAAACCCCCACCTACCATTTACAGTGCCTACAAGTAGTATTCAACCCCCTGCAGATTTAGTAGGTTTACACATTCGGAATGAACTTGGCATTGTGACATTTGGACTGTAGATCAGCCTGGAAGTGTGAAATGCACTGCAGCAAAAAAGAATGTTACCTATTTCTTTTCTTTTTTTTTTTTTTTTTAAATTGTGAAAAGTTTATTCAGAGGGTCATTTATTATTCAACCCCTCAAACCACCAGAATTCTGTTTGGTTCCCCTAAAGTATTAAGAAGTATTTCAGGCACAAAGAACAATGAGCTTCACATGTTTGGATTAATTATCTCTTTTTACAGCCTTTTCTGACTAATTAAGACCCTCCCCAAACTTGTGAACAGCACTCATACTTGGTCAACATGGGAAAGACAAAGGAGCATTCCAAGGCCATCAGAGACAAGATCGTGGAGGGTCACAAGGCTGGCAAGGGGTACAAAACCCTTTCCAAGGAGTTGGGCCTACCTGTCTCCACTGTTGGGAGCATCATCCGGAAGTGGAAGGCTTATGGAACTACTGTTAGCCTTCCACGGCCTAGACAGCCTTTGAAAGTTTCCACCCGTGCCGAGGCCAGGCTTGTCCGAAGAGTCAAGGCTAACCCAAGGACAACAAGGAAGGAGCTCCGGGAAGATCTCATGACAGTGGGGACATTGGTTTCAGTCAATACCATAAGTAACGTACTCCACCGCAATGGTCTCCGTTCCAGATGAGCCCGTAAGGTACCTTTACTTTCAAAGCGTCATGTCAAGTCTTGTCTATAGTTTGCTCATGATCACTTGGAGGACTCTGAGACAGACTGGTTCAAGGTTCTCTGGTCTGATGAGACCAAGATCGAGATCTTTGGTGCCAACCACACACGTGACGTTTGGAGACTGGATGGCACTGCATACGACCCCAAGAATACCATCCCTACAGTCAAGCATGGTGGTGGCAGCATCATGCTGTGGGGCTGTTTCTCAGCCAAGGGGCCTGGCCATCTGATCCGCATCCATGGGAAGATGGATAGCACGGCCTACCTGGAGATTTTGGCCAAGAACCTCCGCTCCTCCATCAAGGATCTTAAGATGGGTCATCATTTCATCTTCCAACAAGACAACGACCCAAAGCACACAGCCAAGAAAACCAAGGCCTGGTTCAAGAGGGAAAAAATCAAGGTGTTTCAGTGGCCTAGTCAGTCTCCTGACCTTAACCCAATTGAAAACTTGTGGAAGGAGCTCAAGATTAAAGTCCACATGAGACACCCAAAGAACCTACATAACTTGGAGAAGATCTGCATGGAGGAGTGGGCCAAGATAACTCCAGAGACCTGTGCCGGCCTGATCAGCTCTTATAAAAGACGATTATTAGCTGTAATTGCAAACAAGGGTTATTCCACAAAATATTAAACCTAGGGGTTGAATAATAATTGACCAACACTTTTATGTTGAAAATGTATTAAAATTTAACTGAGCAACATAACTTGTTGGTTTGTAAGATTTATGCATCTGTTAATAAATCCTGCTCTTGTTTGAATTTTGCAGGCTCTAACTTATTTGCATCTTATCAAACCTGCTAAATCTGCAGGGGGTTGAATACTACTTGTAGGCACTGTATGTGGACCCCCTCAGGCCCAGGTGTATTATTTCTGCACCACACCCCAAATCCCTGCCAATCCCAAATAATCTGAAGAGTGGTCTATGGCTCCCATCAACATCATAGGGTGAAAGTAGGTGCTAACAGGCAGCTCTTCTTACGGCTCATGGGTATTCGGGGTCCCCATCATGGCACTACAGCACTATTTTTCTTTATGTATTATCTGTGCCCCACCATAACATATAATATTGTATGCTATAATTAAATGTAATACAGTACATTACAATATTTTCAATAACCTGACATATAAGCTGACCACCGGAAAAACCTCTATACTCTAACGTGACCAAAAATAGGATTTATCCTTTAAAATGTGACAGTATATACAGAACAATCTCCTTTCCTCGTGTCATAGATGGATGGTAACTAAAGACATGTACGTTTCCATCTGGGTATTCACCAGGCGTTGCTCAGCAGCAGTATACCACCTTGGGGGTTGGTTGGAGCAACCAAGAAAAGCAAATGATATTCTAAATCCGACATGTATGTGCCGAGCAGTAACCCCAGCCTGACCCTCGGATTCTGCCACAGATCTGCCATGGATGTGCGGCAGGTGTACAACAGATTGTCACCAGGATTAGAGACAGGGTCACTTAATACGGAATCCGTGGAGATAAGTAGCCGCTTCTGATTCCTATGGTGAATATCTCAGACGTGCAGTTGAAACTAATACGTTATACAGGGGGACTTAGCGCCTATAGAAATCACATAAGTGGTATACATTTCATTGCTGTATTATTTTTAAGACTTTTATAATTCTATATGTAAATGAGGGGTGCACCCTTAGTGTGGCCAAGGGCTCGGTGCACCTTTATGTGTGGCACCCAGGGGGCAGGGGGTGCTATCCTTTTCTCGTCGTCGGGTCGGTGAGGGTCAGGGGATGTCACGGGTGGCCCTGCCCAGCTTCGTGCTCCAAGGTGTCCACAATAAAAGGGGGATTAAGAGGTGAATGTTTGTCGTGACGCCACCTGCGGTACGTGGCCAGGGATTAGCCGCCACTGCTGTCGCCGTCCTCCGGGGCTGACGGTAGTAGCAGCCAAGGTGGTATCGTTCCCCACAGATGGAGCGAGCCCCGGGTAGGATGATGAGGGGAGTATTAGTAGTGGCGGTGGCCATTGGGGCCGAGGCGTGGGGCGCCGGTAATAAGAGTCCGAGTCGGTCGCTGCGGTTCCAAGTGTCTTTACTCACAGTTCTTTAAGTAACCTGGTTGCTGCCGCAGTAGCACTGGTTACCGCTGTGATGGGCCCTGTCGACATCGGATAAGTTGGAAGAAGCCACCGGTGTTTGGAAAAAGGTTCTTTGTAAGAGTTGCCCCTCCAGCAGTGAGGAACCCGGGCTGAGCCTTCCGCCCCAAGCCAAAGCCCCGCGAAAGAAAAGGATGAAGCGAAGATGGTAGTGTTGTGTCGCCAGAACTGATGTCCCAGGAAGACTGACTGAAGATTGTGTGAGTTGCTCCTACTTCTACCACAAGTGGAACCCGCCCCCCAAGTGGCTGACCTAGTGACCAGGAAATTCCCATGCTTCGTGATGGCCAACCCCCTGCCTACCCAAGTCCAGGTCCTCAGTGAGAAGGCTCCTAAGCTGTATGTAAAGTGAGAATGTGGAACACCAGTGATTAACCCCCTCCTTACCCGAGGCGAATACCGCACCTTAACTGAGGTGCAATACTCTGTGGTGACTGGAGCAGCCACATATGCGCTCATACTGAGCAGTTCCCCTGCCTGAATCCTAACCACGCTGCACGAACTGTGAAGCAGTCACAGCGAGTACATAGTTTGGGGGCAAGTCCCCCTTTCATCATTGACGGCTGCTTTTCCCTATACTGATACAACCCCAGAGGTAAAGCAACAGATTTCTTAGAGGGGTAGACAACCAGTTAGGTGTGAATTACACACAGGATGCACCCTTAAAATAAGCAACAACCAAGACAGTTACAAATGACGCACGGTCCCCTGAGGAATTCATCACGAAATACGTATTGGGACTTTTCCCCCTGTGCGTCTGCATGTGAGTTCTACAAATGGTGGATTCTCCACCGGGCTATGTGTTTGGGTAATGTGCCTATGACCATCTACTAAGTGTTATTCTGTCATTTACTATGAACCTGTTTTTTGTAAAGGCACTTACACTGGCCTGGCCGGGAGTATACCCCTGTCCACCGGACTAGGTGCTTGGATATTGTGCCTATGGTTAACTATTTAAGTGCTTTCTTGCCATTTATTGTGAACCTGATTTTTGTAAAGGCACTCACACTGGCCCTGCTGGGAATTTACCCCTGTCTACCGGACTATGTGTTTGGTTAATGTGCCTATGGCTATTTACTAAAGTGTTATCTTGCCATTTATTGTGAACCTGTTTATTGTAAAGGCACTTACACTAGCCCTGCTGGGAGTATACCCCTGTCCACTGGACTATGTGTTTGGGTAATGTGCCTATGGTTCTTGACTAAGTATTATTCTGTCATTTATGGTGAATCTATTCATTGTAAAGGCACTTACACTGGCCCTGCTGGGAGTACACCCTTGCATGTACCTTATTTGATCCATGCAGCCCCACATGGGGTTCTCTGTTCGCTCTTATGTGTCATTTAACCTCTTTACTTGTTACAATGTTTTATATCCCATGTAATATTTATATGCCTGACCCAACTAATTAAAGTTTTTCTATGTGCAATTTGCCTTGGTGTTGGTGTTTCTTGGGCCATGGGATATGATGTAATATAAGGCAAATACAAAGACTTCTTTTTCTGCCGTTTGAATCCTTAAAATAAGACCTACCCTGAAAATAAGCACTAGTAGGATTTTTGGGGCTTTTTTGAGTATACTTAAAATATAAACCATACTCCAAAAATAAGCCCTAAATGTGGTTCAATAAGTAAGTGTCCAAGCAGCCCAAAAATATAAAGAAACAGCAGGACCCTTCATCAAAAGTAGACACCACCAAAAGAAAGCAGACACCTTCAAAAGAAAGTAGATACCCCCCCTAAAAAAACGCACTCACTAGACCCCCAAACAATTACAGTTGGCAAGTGCTGATGGTGGATGGTCTCTCACATAGAGATCTGCGTCGCAGGTCCCTCAATGTTCCAGCTGTATTCATTACACTGCAGCCCTAACAGATCGGGTACCAGTATCTCTCCGCTCGCGTGATACTGCTTCCAGTCACCAGGGGGAGCCAATCACTGTAGAACACAGGGGGACCTGACAGTGATTCAGATTTGTATGTGAGAGCCCATTCACTTGCCAAATCTAATTGTATGGAGTCTAGTAAGCATGATTCTTTTAGGGGGGGGTATCTGCTTTCTTTTGGGGGAAAACTTAGCAATACCTAGAAAGTAATAAATGTAAGCAGGTAATTTAAACCTTTGTAAATATGCTATGTGCCCACCACTATAGGACTGGTTCTGCACCATGAGACCAGCAGATCAGATAAGTAAATGTGCATTTGAACCAGTAATAGGGTTGATGTTCCAGAATGTGATGACAAGATTATATCTGAATAAATTTTTTTTTTTTTTTGTTCAAGAATAAATGTGGATTGTTGCTCATATGAAAATATAAGACATCCCCTGAAAAGAAGCCTTAGTGCAGCTTTCAGAGCAAAAAATAATATAACACCTGTCATATTTTCAGTAAAATACGGTATTAATGATGACAATGGCGTATTCTGTGATGCACACAGGAGGAGCACCTAACTGATCCTCTCAGAAGCCTCAAGCTACACCTCTGGGTGTAGGGATCGGTGGCTACTGTCAGGAGGTAATGATGATACAGGTGTCTGCCCCCATAGTATTACTTCATACACAGTGTGCACTGGCACCGCCGGGTTCAGGACACGCTCGCTCTGGCAATGTGAGAGCACTCAGTCCGGGGAACTGCTCAGAATGCAATGTGAGATTGCGGGTGTAAAGGTCCCCGAGCTCTTGGCCACACCAAGGGTGCACTGAAAGCCCCTCATTTACATATGGATCAAAACATAATAAAAGTCATAATATTTTAAAGTAATTACAGCAATTAGATCTACACTGCTGATGTTTTTATAAAGGCCAAGTCCATATATCACTATTTAATGTCATTTCCATTTCGGGGGGGCAGACTACATTTAAATAATGTAGGTACTTTCTCATACTATATGAAGGGGTTGTAGAAATCCCATTCACATGCTTGCCATTAAACTTGACACAGATTTTGGTGCAGGAACCCTTTATAATCGACGTCACTCTATGGAAAGGAAAATAACTACCTACAAAACCAATAGGCCTAAATGTGCTATAGCGCCCTCCGGTGGGCAGGTAGGAACCTTTCTATTTTTCAGGTTTACACTACTTTTCAACTATGGTGTGGGATATGTCCATTTCCAATGCTCTGTGGCTGGGGTATGCCTGCCTGGCGCTGTCAGGTTATGTGGTGCCAAATGCCCTGTGGGTGAGGGGCACGGCCACTGTGACAGCATGGTTGTCAGGTCTCATCCTCTGCCACAAAGGGGCCTACTACTCTAGAAAGGTCTCCACAGCAATGAACGGAAAGACAATGGGCACACATTACCCTCCTCCTGTGCCACACATTACCCTCCTCCTGTGCCAAGTCAGTGGCGCAATCACAAGAAGATTCGCTTTTTGTGCGACAATTATGATGAAGTTATCATCCGGGTGCAGATAAAAGAGCCTGACCATGGTTTGCAGCAATAGCAACCCCAATGGACGGGCAGGTCAGGCTGGCCCCACATCCAGGGCACACGCCACCACCCAGCCGTGGTCTAACCCTAGGCGATGCCACGCTATGCCAATCACCGTGTGGGCAAGGATAACCTCACTACATGTAATAGAGAGAAATGACAGAATGGTCACCAAGAACAAGAAGCCATAGTATAACTGCACCCTGGTGATATTACCACAATGGCACAATATTACCACAGCCAGATGCTGCCATATAGCCATGCCACCCAAGGCTGGTGACCAATTCATGGGGATATCAGGCGCTGATGAGAAGCCCTGGGACTGTGGCCATTACTTCTGCCATACCAGAGGCAGGTGACTGAGGCCATGTGTAGCTGCTGCATCCGTCATGGGAGGTGAGGGGTCAGGAGATGGAGGAGATGCTGCCATAGTGACAGCAGACATGGAGGAGCCAACTCCTCAGTGGGGCATCCTGCCCGTGTTACCACAGATGATATACAAGTACCAGGCCCGTACAGCACTGGCATCAATATGTCCGGCCTCACCCACCGTCCCTGTATAATGAGCAGGGTACCTCAGGCATCACCCGCAGTGCACGGCCCTGGCTGCGGGCAGGAGACAGGTGAGGGCGATACTCACTGCAGGCAGGGATGGCAGATCAGCGGCCCGGGGTAATGACGGCGCTCAGGTTACTAGCGATCTCCAGCGATAATCCTCCTCCTCCTCCTCCTCCTGCTGCTGCTGCTCGGAGTCTGGGCGGGGGAGGGGAGGGTATACTGGGCATCACTCGTGGCTGCACTGGTACAGCACTCTGTACACTGCCTGCACTCAGGGCCGGGCACTGCTCATCACCCATCTCTCTGCCACCCCTGTCTCCACTTGTACTATAGCCATATATCTCCACAGGGTATCTGTCTCCAGAATCCATATTACCTCCCTGTGTGGAGCGGCCATGGTGTCCTTCTATACAGGACCAATAACCATGATAATGTCCCTCAGACATTGAATACAGAATATAAAACATTATGGAGGCCATTCACTCCTGTGGTCATTTGTACATGGCGACTATGGTGTCCTATATATGACCGTGACAATCCCTCAGACGTCCGGTTTGAGCACTGCAGCTCAATCCGGCTGTGAAACCTATGCAACGGATGCGGCGAAAACACCACATCCTTTGCATAAGTTTTTACATGCGGCCCGTCCCTTTTTTTCCGGTTGCGGCACGCTACCGAGCATGCGCAGTGGAAGAAACCGCATGCGGCGGCAGGATGCGTTTTTGCCGCATCCGGCGTCCATAGGCATGCATTGAAAAATGCGCCACAGCGGCCGGATGCGGCGCAATGCGTTTTTTTTGCCGGAGCAAAAAAACGTACCAGGGAACGTTCCATCCGGCCGCCGCATCGGCTAAGGCTACACATCCGATTTTTGCTCTGCGGCACAATACGGCGCTCTGCAGAAAAACCACAACCGTTTTTTTTTGCCGCCGGTTGCGGGTTTTTTTGCATAGACTTACATTAGTGCCGTATTGTGCCGCATGGGCTTGCGTTCGGTCCGGTTTTTGACGCATGCGGCAGATTTAGCCGATGCCGCGGCCGGATGGAACGTTGCCTGGAACGTTTTTTGCTCCGGCAAAAAAAAACGCATCGCGCCGCATCTTTCATTGCATGCCTATGGACGCCGGATGCGGTGCGATGCGGAAAAAAACGCATCCGGCCGCCGCATGCGGTTTCTTCCACTGAGCATGCTCAGTAGCATGCCGCAACCAGAAAAAAACGGACGGGCCGCATGTAAAAACTTATGCAAAGGATGCGGTGTTTTCGCCGCATCCGTTGCATAGGTTTCACAGCCGGATTGAGCCGCACTGCTCAAACCGGATGTGTGAAAGTAGCCTAAATCTGCCGCATGCGGCAAAAAACGGACGGAACGCAAGCCCATGCGGCGCAATGCGGCGCCAATACAAGTCAATGCTAGAAAAAACGAAACCGGCGGCAAAAAAAAAGGTTTCGTTTTTTCAGCAGAGCGCCATATTGTGCCGCACTGCTACAACCGGATGTGTGAAAGTAGCCTAATACAGAATATCCCACATCATGGAGACTATTCACTCCTAAGGTCATGTGTACACGGCGGCCATGGTGTCCTTCTATACAGGACCGATCACTGTGATAATATCCCTCAGACATGTAATACAGAATGTCCCACATCATGGAGGCCATTCACTCCTGAGGTCATGTGTACACGGCGGCCATGATGTCCTATATAGGACCGATCACTGTGACAATGGCCCTCAGACATCTAATACAGAATATCCCACATCATGGAGGCCATTCACTCCTGAGGTCATGTGTACACAGGGGTCAAAAGTGATGACGCAGAAACCGCTCCTTCTATGTGGTGTTTCCCAGTCGCTTTTTGTCCTGAAGCAGTTTTTGTTATCTTTTTAGCTATTTACAGGGGTACATTTTTCTTATTAGCCCTGGAAAAAATAAATATTTTAAACTAAATCTTTTAAACTAAGTTTCCCTGCTCACAAAGCCCAATGGTAAAGAAATCAGTGAAACGTGTTGGATAAAAATGCTCATAACACCCCTAGATGAATTCCCAGGGTTTAGTTTCCAAAATGAGGTCACTTTGGGGTTTTTCTGCTGTTCTGGCACCTCGAGGGCTCTACAAGTGGTGTCCACAAACTATTACTGCCAAATTTGTGCTCCAAAAATCAAATTATGATGATTCTTCCCTTTCGAGACACAAACAGTAGTTTCCAAACACATATTAAGTAATCGGGAGGAATTGATTGATAAATTTTGGGGTCGATTTCTTCCTAATATTCCTTCTAAAAATATTCTATGAAGCAGCTGTGAGTTCAAAATGGTCATCATAAACCTCGAGATTAATTTTTTTAAGAGTGTAGTTACTGAAATGGGGTCACCATGTGGTGGATTTTCTGCTGTTCTTGCGCCTTGATGGATGTGTAAGAGGTGTCCACATATTTGCACCCCAAAAGTCAAATAGTGTTTCCTCACTTCGAGCCTTGCTGTCTGTCCAAGTAGTAGTTTCCGACCACATATGTGCTATCGGTACATTTGGGAGAATTTGTTTTACATATTGTGGGATTTATTTTCTCTTAACTCTTGTGAAAAATCAAACTTTGGGGCTAAAGCATCATTAAAGTTTAAATCTTAAATTTTCAATTTTTGCATCACAATATGATCAACTTTTGAGACGTGCTTGTAGGTCCAAAAACGTCCGAATACCCCTACAAGAATATCATGTAGGCTGTAGTTTCCAAAATGGGGTCACTTGTGGGGGCATTCTACTATTTTGGCACATTGGGGGGCATTAAAAATGGGAATTGGCGTCCACAATCTACTCCAACCAAAATTCAAGTGCCGTTCCTTCAATTCTGTACCACAAAAAAACACTTAAAAATTATTAAAGTGAACTATTTTGAAAACCGTTAACAAAAAGCTAATAAGTGACTTGCGTACAAAAAATATCATATAAAATGAGGAATTCCTTTAGCAGTTTCTGCTTGAAACTTTGTAACTTTTGACTGTCTTAAAAAATACTTCCAAGGATATGATTATAAAGTATTTCTGTGGCGGACAGATCCGACTTGGCTTTTAAAGAAAAATCCATGTACGTTTTAACAAGGCTTTTAGGTCTCATGCTGTTTTTGAAGAGTTTTTAAAGGCAGTTTTGAAGCGTTTTTTGTCTAGTTTGGACATCAGATTTTTTTTTTCAAGGTTTTTAATACTTTTCTCAGGAAAAAAAAACAACTCACTATATGAACAGCAGCAGTATAGTTTTCACATTGAGATTAGTAGGGAGAGTATTCAGAGAGCATTTGGAGAGGTTTTTGAAATACAAATAAATCTACATCAGAAAATTCTGTGTGAGCATACAGTGGGAATGGAAAGTATTCAGACCCCTTTAAATTTTCACACTTTATTTCATTGCAGCTATTTGGTAAATTCAAAAAAAATCTTTTTTTTTCTCAGTAATGTACACTCTGCATCCATCTTGACAGAAAAAAAGCCCCTTCGCTCAGAATTGAGTAGAAGCACCCTCCTTTTGAGCTAGTACAGCCACGAGTCTTCTAGTGAATGATGCAACATGTTTTTCACACCTGGATTTGGGGATCCTCTGCCATTCTTCCTTGCAGAATCTCTACAGTTCCGTCAGGTTGGATGGTGAACGTTGGTGGATAGCCATTTTCAGGTCTCTCCAGAGATGCTCAATTGGGTTTAGGTCAGGGCTATGGCTGGGCCAGTCAAGAATGATCACAGAGTTGTTCTGAAGCCACTCCTTTGATATTTTAGCTGTGTTCTTAGGGTCATTGTCTTCTTGGAAGATGAACCTTCGGCTAAAGGGGGCTTTACACGCTGCAACATCGCTAGCGATGTCGCTGGTGTTCACACCCGCCTCTGTTGTTTTTGCGTCACGGGCAAATCGCTGCCCGTGGCGGACAAAATCGCTAGTACCCATCACACATACCTTCCTAACAACGTTGCTGTGGCCAGCGAACAGCCTCTTTTTTAAGGGGGCGGTTCGTGCGGCGTCACAGCGACGTCACACGGCAGGCATCCAATAGAAGTGGAGGGGCAGAGAGCAGCCGCATGAAAGTCACGCCCACCTCGTTGACGGAGGACGCAGGTACGGTGTTGTTCGTCGTTCCTGGGGTGTCACACGTAGCGATGTGTGCTGCCTAAGGAACGACGAACAACCTGCGTCCAAAATCAGCAACGATATTTGGGAAATGGACGACCTGTCAACAATCAACGACTTAGTGAGTATTTTGCATTGTTAGCGGTCGCTCGTATGTGTCACACGCAACGACGTCACTAACGAGGCCGGATGTGCGTCACGAATTCCGTGACCCCAACGACATTTCGTTAGCGATGTCATTGCGTGTAAAGCGACCTTAAGTCTGAGGTCCAGAGCAATCTGGATGAGGTTTTCTTCCAGGATATCTCTGTACTTTGCCGCATTCATCTTTCCTTCAGTTGCAACCAGTCGTCCTGTCTCTGCAGCTGAAAAACACCCAATAGCATGATGCTGCCACCACCATGTTTCACTGTTGGGATTGTATTGGACAGGTGATGAGAAGTGCCTGGTTTTCTCCACACAAATCGCTTAGAATTATCACCAAAAAGTTCTATCTTCTGCTCATCAGACTACAGAATCTTATTTCTCACAGTCTGGGAGTCCTTCATGTGTTTTTTGCAAACTCTATGCGGGCTTTCATATGTCTTGTACTGAGGAGAGGCTTCCGTTGGACCACTCTGCCATAAAGGCCCAACTGGTGGAGGGCTGCAGTGATATTTGACTTTGTGGAACTTTCTCTCATCTCCCTAGTGCATCTCTGGAGCTCAGCCACAGTAATCTTCTTTACCTCTCTCACCAAGGCTCTTCTTCCATGACTGCTCAGTTTGGCCTGACTGCCAGGTCTAGGAAGAGTTCTGGTGGTCCCAAACGTTTTCCATTAAAGGATTATGGAGGACACTGTACTCTAAGGAACTTTGAGTGCTGCAGAAATTCTGTTGTAACCTTGGCCAGATCTGTGCCTTGTCACAATTCTGTCTCTGAGCTCCTTGGACAGTTCCTTTAACCTCATGATTATTATTTGGTCTGACATGCACTGTGAGCTGTGAGGTCTTATATAGACAGGTGTGTGCCTTTCCAAATCAAGTCCTATCAGTTTAATTAAACACAGCTGGATTCCAATGAATGAGTAGAACCACGTCAAGGAGGATCACAAGGAAATGGACAGCATGTGACTGAAATATGAGTGTCTGAGCAAAGGGTCTGAATAATTATGACCATGTGATATTTCAGTTTTTCTTGTTTAATAAATTTGCAAAAATGTCTACATTTCTGATTTTTCTGTCAAGATGGGGTGCAGAGTGTACATTAATGAGAAACAAAATGAACTTTTTTGAATTTACCAAATGGCTGCAATGAAACAAAGAGTGAAAAATTTAAAGGAGTCTGAATACTTTCCGTGCCCACTGTATGCTTATTGTCATATCATCACACTTCACACTTTTATTTGATGTATGCCATTTTCATATGTGCTTTCTCTGTTCTCTTTTTGCTTATTTTTGTACAGAGCTTGGTTTTATGACTGTATTAATGTACAAAGCTTTGTTCTAGCACTGTATTATGTATAGAGTTGAGCGCGGTTTGTGGTTCGCAGTTCTCCAGTTCGTGGTTCGAGTGATTTTGGGGGCTGTTCTAGATCGAACTAGAACTCGAGCTTTTTGCTAAAAGCTCGATAGCTCGAGTTACGTTCGAGAACGGTTCTAGCAGCAAAAAGCCAAACTAATTAGTAGCTGGCTTTTCGCTGTAATACTGTATGTCACTCTGTGACTCACACTGTTATGAAATTTCAGCGTATAGTGTGCGGGGACTGCGCGTTCAGATCACTGCTGCTGGGATAATGGCGATCACCATTTTTTTTTCCCTTGTCTTCCTTCCCTAAGCGCGCGTGTAGTGGGGCGGGCCAGCATGTCAGCCAATCCCAGACACACACACAGTTAAGTGGACTTTTTGCCAGATAAGCAACGGCATGTGTCATAGGCTGTCCATGTCACATGTCCCTGCATTATAAAAACGGGTATCTGCCCATCTGGACGGCATTATCTGCTTTCTGCGTCTGGGTGTCAGTCACCGCTGGCGCAGCTCCTGTCACCGAACTGTTGTGTACGCTCTAGACACAGCGCTATACAGAATAGGGATAGAAGTTTCTTTCAGCCCTTGTAAGGGCTAATTACAGCAGGCTCAGAGCCATAGGTGACAGTCAGGTCCGTAAAAACAGTTTTTAACAGCTACAGATAACAGCGTCTGTGTAGCTAAGCTCAGGGACTTCCTCGCTGCATTTCACCATTAGGAGGGATAGAAAGTGAGGCTTCCTTTCCTCTACACTGACCCACAACCCTGCCACTGTACCCTCCTGCCCTTTGCACACTCAAGCTCATTGTTACTAAGCCATTATACTAGCAAACACTGAGTGAACTTAGTGGCACCCTAAACGTGGCTCTTGGACTTCTGTATTGTCCCACTAGTGCAAAGATATTTGCAGCACGTCTGCCTGCATTGCACACTCAAGCTCATTGTTACTAAGCCATTATACTAGCAAACACTGAGGAAACTTAGTGGCATCCTAAAAGTGACTGTTGGACTTCATTAGTGTCCCACTGGTGCCTAGATATTTGCAGCACCTCTGCATTGCACACTCAAGCTCATTGTTACTAAGCCATTATAATAGCAAACACTGAGGAAACTTAGTGGCATCCTAAAAGTGGCTGTTGGTCTTCATTAGTGTCCCACTGGTGCAAAGATATTTGCAGCACCTCTGCATTGCACACTCAAACTCATTTTTTTTTTTTTATTCAACTTTTTATTTTCAAAGAAGAGTTTTTTTAACATGTTATACGACAAAAGAAAATATACATTTTCAAAAGTAAACGAAACATTTCACAGGTATGTGTACAAATATGCTATGTCATACACATACTGAATGTCAATTGAAGGGTTTGCGGGGTTCGGTCATCGGATAAATCTGAGGACGGGAGACACTGGGACCAATCCCAAGGGGACCCGGTGGAGCCTTCACACATCCCCTCAGGTTCGTGTATAGGAGGAGAACGTATTATCATAAGCCTATTTTCGTCCTTAAATTTGGTAGGTGTCCACAAGCTCATCCCAACTAGACCATGTGGCTGCAAAACCATCCATGGTATTATTGAGCTGGGCTGTCAATTTTTCCATATTTCTAACGTCTTTTATCTGTGCGTATAGATCAGAGACAGACGGAGGGGCCGCCCTCTTCCAGAATAATGAGACTAGGCATTTAGCAGCTGTAAGGATATGAAGTAGGAGTTTTAATTCCGATTTGCTTAGGGATGACGGGAGGGCATTTAGCAAAAACACCACCGGGTCCCTGGACACATTTCTGCCAACCAATCTGCCCATCAGTGACTCTACCTCCTCCCAGAAACCCCCAATGGCCGAGCATGTCCAGAAAATGTGGTATAAAGATGTTCCAAGGCCGCACCTCCAACATACATCCGGTTAGTTACAATTAAACTTATGTAAGAGCTCTGGAGTGTGGTACCATGTCATGAGGATTTTAACTTGGTTCTCCTTGTAGAGAGTGCTAATTGAGGACCGGAATGTCCTGGCCCATATCACTGACCAGAGCGCGTCTGATAGTGGGCGTCCTATCCAACCCTCCCATCTCCATATACGTGTGTTTCACAGTATCCAAAAGATCCCCAGTTATCAGTATATTATAAATAACTGAGATTAATCCTCTGGTCGAGGTCCGGCCAGAGCATAGGGTCTCGAATGCGGTTGGGCGACACACCCCCGTCAGTCCCATAATGTCTGTAAAGAAATGTGTTATTTGTTGGTATGAGAAATACAGATGAAAAGGTAGGTTATAATGGTATCGTAGGTCTGAAAATGGCTTTAATTTTAGAGTCACCGGGTTAACTATATCTCGGAAACAGTACAGGCCCGTCTTTGCCCACAGCCCCGTCACCCCCGGACTCATACCCTCCGTCAGGTGTGGTGTAAACAGGAAAGGGGTTAACAGAGAAGTCTGTGACGACAGCTGATATTTCATTCTACACTGCCGCCAAATCTCTCTTGTGAATGCGATTGGGCCCAAGAGGTCTCTGGAGGGGGTTTCACTAGGGTGGCCACAGATTAGGGAGCCTGGATGATAGGGTGCCATCCAAAGCTTCTCTATCTCCGTCCACTTGTTGTAAGCCGGTAGAGTCGTCCAAGAGGCCAGGCAACGTAGGTGTGAGGTGTAGTAGTAAAGTTTAAGATTTGGGCATGACAAGCCCCCCTTTACACGGGGTGCACACATAACCGACTCTGGGATACGGTGCCTTCCCGAGTGCCATATGAATTGCAGGAGTGTTGATTGGACTCTTTTCAGGACCCCCAAGGGAACCCGCACCGGGAGTGTTTCAAATAAATATAAAAATTTAGGAATGACAGACATTTTAATTGTGGCGATTCTACCCAGGAACGAGATCTGTAAAGATGACCATTTTTTAAGGCTATTTTAAACATCGCGTATCATGGGTGGAAAATTTGCCTGGTATAAAGCCTTATAGTTGGGGGTTAGTTTGACTCCTAGGTATCGCAGGGAATCCAATCTCCAAAAATACTTGAAGTTTTGTTTAAGGGACTGCAATTTTGCTTCTGGGATGTTGAGGGGTAAGGCTTCTGTTTTATTCGAATTAAGTTTGTACCCCGAAAGTTTGGCATATTGAGATAGCACTGCATGTAAATTTGGTAGGGAAATGACGGGATTAGTCAATGACAGTAAGACGTCGTCCGCAAACAGGGCTACTTTGAAGGACTTCTCCCGAACCTTGACCCCCATAATATCCGGATTAAGTCGAATCTGTGCCGCCAGCGGTTCGATGCTAAGAACATATAGGAGAGGGGACAGTGGACAGCCCTGCCTGGTTCCATTTCGGATAGGGAGAGGCTCTGAATGTGCGTGTGGGAGGCGAATGGTCACCGCAGGAAGAGAGTACAGACCCCTCAGGGCGGAGACAAATGGCTCCGACAGGCCAAAGTGGCCCAGCACGGAAAACATGAAGGACCAGTCCAGCCTGACGAAAGCCTTCTCCGCATCCAATCCCAAGAGAAGTGCCTCCGCCCCCTCTCTGTTCACCACCTCCACTAGATCCAAGATCCTTCAGGTGTTGTCCCCCGCCTGCCGGTAGACGACAAATCCTACTTGGTCTTTTGGACCAGCTGTGGGAGCCAATTATTTAGACAATCTGCCAATAATTTGGTGAATATTTTAAGATCAGAATTTAGGAGGCTAATAGGGCAGTAGCTCGAACACTCCATACAGTCCCTACCTGTTTTGGGGATGACAGTTATGTAAGAGTGTAGAAATGTATTTGGGATGTCCTCCCCTGTCATAAAAAGTTTGAATAGCTGAGTCAGATGTGGAGACAGTTCCCCTGCGAAGGTTTTATAGTATAGGTACGTAAACCCATCCGGGCCCAGGGCTTTATGGTTTGGAAGGTCCTTAATGATCTGGTTAATCTCGTCTGGTAATATTTCTCGATTAAGGTCATCTAGGGCCTCTTGGGACAGTCTTGGGAGGTGGCAGTCCGTCAAGTACTCGTTTACAATTTTTGTTCTGTCTGAGTGGGACATTGATAGTGTCGGAGGGATAGAATACAAGGTATGTATGCATGAAAAAGTTGGGCAATTTTTGTAGGGTCGTAATGAGGGGTGGCTAAAGTGTCCTTTATGGCACAAGGGGCTGAATTCATGGTTTGATCCCTAAGCTTTCTAGCCAGCATCGTGTGCGGTTTATTACCGTATTCATAATATTTCTGGCGAGAGTAGCGTAAGAGCCTCTCTATTTTCCCATGTGAGATTTCTTTTAATTTAGTTCTCAGGTCTATCACCCTTTTCAGGCGGGAGTTGGTGGGATGGGTGTGGAGTAGAGCTTCTGCTGAACGGAGATCTGTCTCATATTGGCGGTAAAGTCGCTGTGAGTCCTTTTTAAGCTTAGACGAAAGGGCTATACACTCCCCTCTAATAACTGCCTTGTGGGCCTCCCATATCATCGGGAACGATGGAGTAGACTGAGAGTTCTCCGTAAAGTAGTTCTGTATAGCCTTACGGAGTGATTCACGGGAGGTGATATTGGTGAGTAAGGATTCATTCAGTCTCCAATGGGTTCTTTTTGAGGGGGCATTTGTTAAATTAAGATATATTATCAGGTATATGGGCATGGTCCGACCACGTGATGTTGCCTATTTGTGCTTGTTGGAGTGTTCTGAGTGTGAGGACATTGCCGAAAAAATAATCTATTCGACTATGCGAATTATGGGGGTGTGAAAAGAAGGTGTATTGTCTTGTCATCGGGTTGTTAATTCTCCACAAGTCGAATAGTTGGTGTGTATGGATCAATTTGCAGAAGCCAGTAGATAGGTGAGATGTTTTATGTGAGCCTGCAGAGTGTGAAGGTGCAAGCATTCTATCCGCCCTTTCTGAAAACACCATATTAAAATCTCCCCCTATGATGTGTAGGGCCCCCCGGTCTGACGGAAGGAGTGATAAGACCGAAGAAACAAATCTAGTTTGATTAGAATTTGGGGCATAGAGGTTACACAACACTAGCTGTATCCCCTTCAGGGTGCCCTGAACTATGAGGTATCGACCCGAGGGGTCTGCATCACCCCTCTCTACCCGAAATGGATCACTCGCCCACCCCAGGGCTATGGGACACCCGATGCCGGGCCGGACTAGTCCGGGGGACGTCAGTGGTGGCTGGGCCCGACTCCGTACCCTGGTGGGGTCAATTAATATGGCTTCAGTGGGGGTGATTAAAGTTTGTATTATTCGTGACGCCACCTGTGGTTTGCGGCTATTAAGCCACCGCTGCTGTATGGGGCCTCCGGGGCTGATGGAATGGCAGCTTGGATGGTCCTGCTCCCCACAGGTGGAGCGGTGCCCCGGGGACACTGTTGGTGCTTGTAAGTGTCGATGTAGTTGCGGTGTAGTTCAGGGCCGACAGGGCGGTGAAAGGACCGGACACAAACAACAGTCTCTTTACCTTCTCCTCTTTCACTGTTCAAACGGTTAGTCCTGGGAGACCGTTACAGATAGTAGAGGGCTCCGGCCGGCCTGGAAGTAGCTGGGGTCATCTCTTTGGCCAGTCGAGTATGAGGCCTACTAACTGTTCTTTCTTTGCTGTTATAGTACCCTGCACTTTGGGTTAGCAATGGCCCTCTTGCTGCTGGGACCGGTGGTTCATCCCTCTCCCTGTGTGGTAGGCTGCGCAGGCCCTCTCTGGTGCTTCTCTACTGGAGTCCACACCGGGCCCTGGTGGTGCATCTGTACCTTCAGTTTGCTTATGGGCCAGGTGCTTGCAGCTCTCCTGCCCTTCGGATTCGGCTACCAGGGAAGGGTTTTACACCCTGGCAACCACAGACTCCGATGTCTGATTCTCTCCTGTGCCTCTCTGCCAATCCTGCTTCACTGGGCCAAGCTATTCCAGCTCCAGGCCCCAGTTCCACAGGACAGCACAACTCTGCGTCTTCACTCTCTGGACTCTCTTCACAGACTGAACATTAACTCCTCCCTCAGGTCAGACTTGAGGAATGCTCCCTGGAACTCCAGGTTCAGAGCTCCCTCTGCTGGCCTGAGGGAGAAACTACGTTGGATGTTGGTACCTACTGGCCAATGATTTCCGCAATTACCTCCAGGCTCAGCATTACCCCTTTGGAGGGGCAATGCTGTTGTGGCGACCAGGTCCTGGGGCGCCACATGGACAAGTGCAGGAAATCAGTATAGCCACCCCAGCCTTCTTTTTTGTATTTGTGGCTGAAAAGGATTGGGGAAACCAATGGCGGGCAAAACTGAAAGAGCTTTTTTCTGTGAAGTGTGTCTCTTGTAGAAACACCACTTCTGCCATTGATTTTCGCATCTCCTGAAGAATCAGCCTCCTCTTTACATCTGAATTCAGCCCCTTAACATTAAGGCTCATTAACTTAGCCATCTCAAGACTTCAATATATGCTAGTGTAAGGGCTAGTGCCTGGCACCGCCGTTTGGTATGTGTGACAAAAGTACTCCCCAAGCCCTTCTGAGATAAAGCATATAGACTTTGGTGGGCTGCATACCTGTGAATATAACCAGGATATAAACAAACAAACAAACCTAAACATAACTATAATCTACTGAAGAGTAAAAACTTTGCAATTATGCAATAGGATAGGTGTATGGTAATCAATACCAACCGTCCACTGTCCCAGCGCCAGAGCCGACCTCTCTCAGAGTAGAGATTGTCGCACTAATTATAACCTGCACTATAAAACCAAAGTGCGAATAAATTGGTACGGCTCCGTCGGTGGGGTGAGTGACGAAACTCCACAAAACCAGACTTACGGGTCCCAGACTTCCCCCCCCCAGGATTCTTTAAGGAAGAGAAAATCCCCAAGAAATAAAAGGCAACATAGGTGAGCCCATTAACCCCTATCAAGTTCGCAAGGTAGTCATGAATTCACGAGAGGTTACGTTCAGGTGGGTCCTCCTTCCCTCGCACTCCTGGATCGCCGCTTACGCGATGTGGTGGCTGGCTGCCAGGCCTGGGAAAGCTGCGGTATCTGCTGATGCAAAGTCCAGTCCGGTAAGTCCAGGATGGGAAGGTCAAATGCCCGACAGAAGGAATCCAGGTCCGCAGGGGTCCGAAGGCTGGCTGACGTCTCTCCTCACCGCGCAGAAAGGCTGAACGGATATCCCCATCTATAAAAAATGCTATTGGCCCTCAGAGACGACAACAATGGGCGAAGGACCTTCCTCTGCTGCAGCGTTATCCATGAGAGGTCCTGAAATAGTTGGATCTTGGTGCCTTGGTACATGACTTGTTTTGGCAGCCGTGCCTTAAACATTATTTCCTCTTTAAGTTGGAAGTCAGTGAGGTGACAGATAATGTCTCTTGGGTTCCCCTTTAAATTTTTTGGGCGCAGGGCCCTGTGTGCTCTATCCATAGGGATTGGATTGTCCGAAGGGCGCTGAAGGAGTGACTTGAATATAGTCTGCAGAATTGCTGTAACATCTTCCTTCGCTTGGGCCTCCGGGACACCTCTGACCCTTATATTTTGGCGCCTACCTCTGTTGTCTAGATCTTCTATATGGCGTTGTAGCTCTCTTATGACTTCGGTTTGGGAGGAGGTTTGGGACTGGAGGTGACGGGTAGTTGTTCTAGCTTCATTATGGTCCTTTTCCAGCTGATTTACTGTATCAAAGATGGAAGCAACATCCTGGCGAACTGCCACTATTTCGGATCTGCAGGTATCTTTAACCTCAGAGATGAGTGCCTGAATATCTCTCTTGGTGGGGAGTTGATGCACAAATTTCCACCAGTCTGCTGGAGGGCCTGCAGGCTGCGAATGTGGGGGTCCGGTGGACCTATTTTCCGGGGCCTTTCTCTTGACAGTATCCCTAGCAGACGGGCCAGGTGGGAGCTTGGGGCTCCCCTTCTGTTGGGCTGCAGGATCTGAACCCTTCAAGCCTGCATCCCTAGCTGGCTTGTGGGCTCTCTGGGGCCTGGGGGTGAGATTTTCATTTTGCAGCATTGGTGGTCCCAGTGGGGAGGACAAAAGATCATCCTTATTGCTAATTAGATTGTCCCATGGGGGCTGGGGGTCTCCAGCAGGCAGTGTAGCCTCATTTCTGTTCTCCTGTGCCTCTTCCAGGGCTTCCCCTTCCTCTTCCCTCTGGCCGTTCTCCTGCTCATAGCTGGGGCTCCCCCACTCCATGTTTGCCTCACCCCAATCCTCATCACCGGCTCCTCTCTGCTTATCACCAGAGGAAGCAGCTGGGCTCCAGCCCCCGCCACGCTCCAAGATCTCTATAGGGGGGAGGGGCGGCACTATCACCACCGTCTCCGTCGGACTGCCGGGGCCCGCATCTAGGGAGAAGGTGAACCTGCTGCCTGGCCTGGTGGTCCGGGGGCACACACTCTCACCTGGCACGCTGCGGTCCCGCTCCTGTCGGCGCTCGGGTGAGTCACCTCGCGTCCCTTCCACTGCAGCCGCCATCTTGCCCACGAGGGAGGCCCCTCGCTCGCCAACACCCGTAGGTTCCTCACCTCCCCCTCCGTCTGTGACTCCGACCACCACGAATCCCTCTCCTCTCTCCTCATCTGTGATGTGGGCGGGTGAATCCCGCTCGGTCTCTCCTGCATACAGCGCCGCTGCAGCAGTCAGAGCGCATGGATGCTGTACGGCTCCAGCCGCCTGTGCGTCCTCCTGCTCCTCTGGCATTTTCCTCACCAGGTAGGAGTCCAGGGTGGTCGCTGATGTAGCCCTGGGGTCCTTGGGCGTCTTTGGGGGCTTTTTCTTTCCCATGGTGGGTTTCTTCAGCTGATGTAAAGGGCTAGTTTAATCCCGGATGGAGGAGCTCAACCCTCAGGCGTCCTGCTCCATGAAGCTCCGGCCACGCCCACCCCCAAACTCATTTTTACTAAGCTATTATACTAGCAAACACTGAGGAAACTTAGTGGCATCCTAAAAGTGGCTGTTGGACTTCCTTAGTGTCCCACTGGTGCAAAGATATTTGCAGCACCACTGCATTGCACACTCAAGCTCATTGTTACTAAGCCATTATAATAGCAAACACTGAGGAAACTTAGTGGCATCCTAAAAGTGGCTGTTGGTCTTCATTAGTGTCTCACTGGTGCAAAGATATTTGCAGCACCTCTGCATTGCACACTCAAACTCATTTTTACTTGGCTATTATACTAGCAAACACTGAGGAAACTTAGTGGCATCCTAAAAGTGGCTGTTGGACTTCATCAGTGTCCCACTGGTGCAAAGATATTTGCAGCACCTCTGCACTGCACACTCAAGCTCATTGTTACTAAGCCATTATACTAGCAAACACTGAGGAAACTTAGTGGCATCCTAAAAGTGGCTGTTGGACTTCATTAGTGTCCCACTGGTGCAAAGATATTTGCAGCACCTCTGCATTGCACACTCAAACTCGTTTTTACTAAGCTATTAGAATAGCAAACTGTGCTGCCAGTTTAAGGGCCATAGTTGCATTGTCCGGGATAGCTATTGTTGTTTATTCTGCTGTCAATAAAGGTAGACCACCGCTGCAATCTACACCACCTCTCAATTTTTACTACCACATTTTAAGTGCACAATCTTGTCGCAATATAAATGAGTGGCAAAATGACAGATGCTGGTGGAAAGGGGAACAGGCGTGTTGGAAAAGGAAAAAAAAGGGTTTGTCCGTGGGGAAGGTGGCAAAGCTCCATTAACATCTGCTGAAGATAGGCCATCTTCCAGCAAAAGTAAGATGTCTACTACTTTCCGTGGACAATCAGATGTGCTCCCTTTTTTACGAACACGAACAACTGGAACAAAGGTAGATGATGGCCAAAAAAAGAAAATGCTTGAATGGATCTCAAGTGGTCCAACAAGTGCCCACTCCGCCACCTCAACTACCGCATCAAAAAAACCCCAGTGCTGTGAGTTGTCATCCCAATCACACTTGCTTTCTCCCAGCTCTCAAGTCTCCATCCGCCCAGCACAGTATGGTGGAACTGAGATGGCTGAGTCTGCAGAGCTGTTCAGTCACACTATAGCCTGGGAATCAGAGGTCTGCTCCCAAGCTACAGTGAGTACAGACCAGGAAATGGTCTGCAGTGATGCCCAGAACCTTTGTGACTCAGATTCAGGCCGTGATGACCAAGTTTCTGAGCATAATGTTGACCCTTATTCACAAACTGAAACACCTGTTGTAATAGACAATGAGGAACATACTGATGATGAGACGCAGATACCAGATTGGGATGACAACTTAAATATTCGTTCAGGGTGGAGGAAGAGGCTCGGTCTGAGGGTGAGGGGAGGGCAAACACAACGCTTGATGCGGAAGTTCTAGATCCCACCTACTGTCAACCCACAGTCAGGCACTCGAGGAGGTCAACAGAGGCGGTGGAGGAGAATGCTACTGACGACGAAGTTACCTTGCGCCTTCCTGGACAGAGGAGGAGTACTGGTAGCACGTCTACAACTGCATCCTCAGCCACCACTCTGCCTCTGAGCAGTAGTCGGGGTGGATCAGCAGGTCGCATGCCCTCTAAGCCTTGCCTAGCCTGGTCCTTTTTTGACCTTGCAAAGGATCGCCCAAATCATGTGATCTGTAAAATTTGTCGGGAATCTGTTAGTAGAGGCAAAAACCTCAGCAGTTTGACAACTTCTTCCATGAATCGTCACATGAATAAATATCATATGTCCCAGTGGGAAGCTCACCATGCTGCAATGCGGCCTAGCAGAGCGGACCATCCACCGCCTGCCCCTTCCAGTGCATCCGTGCACTCTTCATCTTCTAGGATTGTGGGGACAGCTGTCACACCTGGTTTTCCATGCACAACTTCCACCACTGTAACCACAACAGGCAGTTTGCTTGGTAGGTCGTCAGTCGGTTTGGAAGGGGAAACAAGTGCGTGTGTACAGCTCTCTCAGACATCGATAGCATCAACGTTGGATGAAGGCAACATCATGTCTACGCCTGCACTTTCCTCACAAACCTGCATTTTTCTAGGGACACCCTACTCACCACCGTCTACACACAGCAGCCAGATCTCTGTCCCTCAGATGTGGACAAATAAAAGGCCATTTCCTGCGACCCATGACAAAGCTAAGAGGTTGACTTTATCCCTCTGTAAGCTCTTGGCTACCAAAATACTGCCTTTCCGCCTGGTGGACACACAGGATTTTAGAGACCTTATGTCTGTCGCTGTGCCCCAGTACCAGATGCCCAGTCGCCACTACTTGTCCAAGAAAGGTGTGCCTGCGCTACACCAGCATGTCGCACACAACATCACCGCTTCCTTGAGAAACTCTGTGTGTGAACGGGTGCATTTCACCACCGATACTTGGACCAGTAGGCATGGACAGGGACGTTACATGTCGTTGACTGGGCACTGGGTAACAATGGTGATAGTGAAGGGTCTGCTGCACAAGTCTTGCCGTCCCCACGACTTTGGCGTCAATCCTCTGTCTGTCCAAGTTCCTCCACTGCTTCTGCCTCCTCAACCTCGTCTGGGCCCTCCACCTCCGCCCCAAGCCTGCCTGGTCAGGCCACCAGCGTTGTAACTGCGCAGAAGGAATCACGCACCCCTCATTACTATGCTGGCAGCAGAGCGCAATGGCATCAGGCGGTCTTTGTCTTGAAATGTCTTGGAACTAAGAGTCACACAGCGGCTGAGTTGTGGGCAGCTCTGGAGGCTGAGTTTGGTAAATGGTTGTCTCCACTCAACCTGCAGCCTGATAAAGCCGTGTGCGACAATGCTGCAAACCTGGGTGCGGCCCTTCGCCTGGGCAAGGTGACACACGTGCCTTGTATGGCTCGCGTGTTGAACCTTGTTGTCCAGCAATTTTTAACATACTATCCCGGCCTAGATGGCCTTCTGAACAGGGCACGAAAACTGTCTGCTCACTTCCGCCGTTCAACCGCCGCAGCTGAGCGACTTGCATCACTCTAGAAGTCTTTCGGCCTGCCGGTTCATCGCCTGAAATGCGATGTGCCGACACGCTGGAATTCGACTCTCCACATGTTACAGCGACTGTGGCAGCACCGCCGAGCCCTGGTGCAATACGTCATGACGTATAGCCTGGGACAACGAAATGCAGAGGTGGGGCAGATTACCCTGATGGAGTGGTCTCAGATCAAGGACCTATGCACCCTTCTGCACAGTTTCGACATGGCGATGAATATGTTTAGCGCTGACAATGCCATTATCAGCATGACAATTCCAGTCATTTACATGCTGGAGTACACGCTAAACACTATTCGGAGTCAGGGGGTGGGACAACAGGAAGGGGAGGAACTACAGGAGGATTCATATGCGCAAGGGACAACAACATCACCAAGGTCCAGACGTTCCTCATCACCAAGGCGGCAGGCATGGTAGCAGGCAAAATGTTGAGGAAGGTGCAGGAGAACATGAAGAAATTGAGGACGAACTGTCCATGGACATGGAAGACTCAGCGGGTGAGGGAGACCTTGGTCAAATTTCAGTTGAAAGAGTTTGGGGGGAGATGTCAGAGGAAGAAAGAACGGTTAGCACCTCTATGCCACAAACACAGCGTGGACTTGGTCCGCATGGCTGCGAAAGACACGAGTGCCTTCTTGCTGCACTACCTCCAACATGACCCTCGTATTGTCAAAATTAGAAGTGATGATGACTACTGGCTTGCCACACTATTAGATCCCCGGTACAAGTTCAAATTTTATGACATAATTCCAGCCATAGAAAGGGACGCACGTATGCAGGAGTATCAGCAAAAGCTGTTACTTGATCTTAACTCGTCTTTTCCACCAAACAACCGTGGTGCACGGAGTAAATCTCCCAGTTGTAACTTGAGAAACATGGGACGGTCTCGTCATCTTCAACAGTCTACCCGTACCAACAGCTCCGTATCTGGTGCTGGTAACAGCAATTTTATTGAATCTTTTCAGAATTTTTTTAGACCATCCTTTGCAAGGCCACCAGAGACAACAAGTCTGACACATAGTCAACGGCTGGAGAGGATGATACAGGAGTATCTCCAAATGAACATCGATGCCATGACTTTGCAAATGGACCCTTGCTCATTTTGGGCTTCAAATCTTGAAAAACGGCCAGAGCTCTCCACTTACGCCTTGGAGATCTTGTCGTGTCCAGCTGCCAGTGTTGTCTCTGAACGTGTCTTCAGTGCTGCTGGGTGTGTGCTGACAGATAAGCGCACGCGTCTGTCCAGTGACAATGTGGACAGACTAACGTTCATCAAAATGAACAAGTCATGGATCCACAAGGAATTTACTACCCCTGTGTCATCCTGGGGAGAGTAAATTCTTGTGGATTTGGAATGTACTTGATGCAAATCAAAACATCCTGTTTGCAACTAGGACACAAGTGCTGCCACTGATGGGGTGTCTGTGTGGCCCAATTTTTGGAAAAAAGGGAGACTCCACTTGGAGTAACACTTGCTTGCAGTGTTTCTAAAAATGATCCAAGATGAACAGATCTGGGATCCGCAAAGACTTTGCTACCTACCCCGGTGTCATCCTGGGGACGGTTAAGGATGGCGTATTTTTGAATGTGCTTCATGCAAATCTACCTGTGAAGTGTACAACTGGGGCACAAGTGCTGCCACTGATGGGGTGTCTGTGTGGCCCAATTTTTGGAAAAAAGGGAGACTCCGATTGGAGTAACCCTTGCTTGAAGTGTTTTTAAAAAGGAGCCAAGATGAACAACTCATGGTTCAGCAAAGACTTTGCTACCTACCCCGGTGCCATCCTGGGGACGGTTAAGGATGACGTATTTTTGAATGTGCTTGATGCAAACCTAGCTGTGAATTGTACAACTGGGGCACAAGTGCTGCCACTGATGGGGTGACTGTGTGGCCCAATTTTTGGAAAAAAGGGAGACTCCGCTTGGAGTAACCCTTGCTTGCAGTGTTTCTAAAAATGATCCAAGATGAACAAGTCATGTTTCAGGAAAGACTTTGCTACCTACCCCGGTGTCATCCTGGGGACGGTTAAGGATGGCGTATTTTTGAATGTGCTTGATGCAAATCTACCTGTGAAGTGTACAACTGGGGCACAAGTACTGTCACTGATGGGATGTCTGTGTGGCCCAATTTTTGGAAAAAAGGGAGACTCCGCTTGGAGTAACCCTTGCTTGAAGTGTTTTTAAAAAGGAGCCAAGATGAACAAGTCATGGTTCAGCAAAGACTTTGCTACCTACCCTGGTGTCATACTGGGGACAGTTAAGGATGGCGTATTTTTGAATGTGCTTGATGCAAATCTACCTATGAAGTGTACAACTGTGGCACAAGTGCTGCCACAGAAAGGGTTTCTGTGTGGCCTAATTTTTGGAAAAAAGGGAGACTCCGCTTTGAGTCACCTTGCGGTGTTTTACATCATTTTAGAAGGGCATGCCATGCCTATATCTGTGTCTCCTCCTCTTTTTCCTTGTCCAGCTCTTTTGTTTTCACATGAGTATATGTCCTTGTCACTTTCCCATGTGTTTGTGTTGTGTTGTGAGTTGTTTGTCACCTTTTTGGACACCTTTGAGGGTGTTTTCTAGGTGTTTTTATGTGTTTGTGATTGCCTCCCATTGTTTCCTATGGGTTCGAGTGGTTCGCCGAACCGAACGCGAACCAGACCTCGGTTCGTCGAACCGAGCTCGAGCCGAACCGCGACCGATTCGCTCATCTCTAATTATGTACAGAGCTTGGTTCTAGGACTGTATGTAGCATTTGATTTCAGGACTGTATTTACGTATGTAGAGTTTGATTCCAGGACTGTATATATGTATGTAGCTTGGCTCCAGGACTATATTTATGTATGTAGCTTGGCTCTAGCACTGCATTTATGTATGAAGCCTGGTTCTAGCACTGCATTTATGCATGGAGCTTGGTTCTAGCACTGTATTTATGTATAAAGCTTGGTGCTAGCACTGCATTTATGTATAAAGTTTGTTTCTAGCACTTTATGTATAGAGCATGGATCTAAAAGCAGCAATTCAGATTTATATTTTTTAAATAATTGGAAAACCATGTATTATTTCCTTTACATATCACAAATACTTGCCACTAAGGGATACTTAGCAGGTTGCGACATCGCTACTGCGATATCGTCGGAGTCAAATCGAAAGTGACGCACATCCAGCGCTGGTAACGACGTCGCAACGTGTAAAGCCTAGATGCACCGATAAATGATCGCAAAAGCGTCGAAAATCGGTGATCTGTGTAGCGTCGGACATTTCCATAATGTCGCACCAATAGGAGATACGATGTTGTTCCTCGTTCCTGCGGCAGCACACATCGCTGTGTGTGAAGCCGCAGGAGTGAGGAACATCTCCTTACCTGCCTCCACCACCAATGCGGAAGGAAGGAGATGTGCGGGATGTTTACATCCCGCTCATCTCCGCCCCTCAGCTTCTATTGGCCGCCTACCGTGTGACGTCGCTGTGACGCCGCATGACCCGCCCCCTTAGGAAGGAGGTAGGTCGCCGGCCAGAGCGACGTCGCAGAGCAGGTAAGTGCGTGTGAAGCTGTCATAGCGATAATGTTCGCTATCACAAGGTATTGCATGTGCGACGGGGGCGGGTACTATCACGCTCGGCATCGCTATCATCGGCTAGCAATGTCGCAGCGTGCAAAGTACCCCTTAGTGTTGGTACAATTAGGCATAGAAATATTTGGACAATGACCAAATCTTCGTGGTTTCGGCTCTTGCAGGCCACTATTTTTGATTTAAAATGATACAACTGAGATGCAATTGAAATTTAGACTTCCAGATTTATTTTAACAGATATATCCTGTGAAATCTTTAGGATTTGCAACCATTTTTCTACAAAGCTTCATCATATCAAGGGCTCAAAAGCAATTGGACACATTTACTTTGCCATAAATTAGTAATTTTTTGTCAAGAATCCTTTGTAGGCAATGACTGCCTGAAGTGTGGAAGCCATGGATGTGACCAAACTCTGGGAATTCCTCCTTTGTGATGCTTTCCCAGGCCATTACTGCAGGTGACTTCACTTACCAGGCTGTGGGTCGTATTGTTTGTTTGTGGGTCTTTCTGTCTTAAGTATTGTCTTAAGCATGTGAAATGCATGCTCGATGTGGTTGAGATCTGGGAATTGATTAGGACATTGCAGAATATTTCACTTATTTGCCTTACAAAAAAACCCTGGGTTTCTTTTGCAGTATATTTTGGGTTATTGTCCATCTGTACCCTAAAGCACCATCCAATCAACCTTGGTGCATTTGGTTGAATATGAGCAGAAAATATAGCCCTGTACATTTCAGAATTCATCCGGCTGCTTCTGTGTTCAGTCACATCAATAAACACTAATGACCCAGTGCCACCAAAAACCATGGATGTCCATGCCATCACACTGCCTCCACCACGTGTTACAGAGGATATGGTGTGCTTTTGGATCATGAGCTGTTCCAAGCATTATCCATACTTTTTGCTTCCCATCATTCTAGTACTAGTTGAACTTAGTTTCATTTGTTTAAAGAATGCTTTTCCAAAACTGTGCTGGCTTCTTTGGACGTGTTTTTGACTAAGTCTAATCTGGCCTTTCTATTTTAAAGGGAACCTGTTGGGTGCAATATGCACCCAGATCCAGGAGCAGTTCTGGGAGCATATTACTAATCTCTGCCTGACCGTCCCTGTATACACTAGCATGGATAAAGAGATCTTTAGAAAAAGTATTTCCAAAGATCATTTACTATATGCTAACAAGGCCAGCAACTAGTCGCAAGGGTAATACTTCCCTTGGTTGGTCAACCCACATAGCATGTTAGCACGCCCCTGTCGGCGTACTAATATGCTACTGAATGCGCAGCAACTTGCATTGCACATACTTCACTATTGATGGCGGCCGGAGGGTGGATGCGCTCTGCGCATGATCTAGAGTACCCAGCGCTTCTGATCATGTGCACTAAAGTGATGCCTGGTGTAAGCTCCCCAGCTTCAGTGAGGTACAGTGCACATGACTGGAAGTGCTGAGGATTCTGGATGATGCCCAGTGCGCATCCATCCTCCTCCGGCCGCCATCAACAGTGAGGTTACTAGTCTCTTTGGCTGTAGTACCAACTCTACAGATGTGAACAGACACCTTTGCATACGATGAATCCTGGTTGAATATAACCCATTCACTTGCACCTCGCCTCTCTAAGCGTGTGCAAGCCAATCTGTTTGTAGCTTACAGGGACGGTTAGGCAGGAATCACTAATATGAACCAGAACTGCTCGTGGTTCTGGGTGCATATTGCACCTGACAGGTTCCCTTTAAGGCTGATTAATAGTTTGCACCTTGTGATGAACCCTTTCTATTTGCACCCATGAAGCCTCTTTATGGTAAACTTAGATACTGAAACACCCACTTGCTGGAGAATGTTCTTAACTTGGATGGATGTTGTGAAGGTTTTTTTTGTTCACCATTGAAAGGATTCTGCAATTATCCACCACTGTTGTCTTCTCTGGAGGTCCAGGCCGTTTTGAGTTTGCAAGCTCACTAGTGCACTTTTTTTTTGCAGAATGTATCAGTTGTAGCAGTTGATTTGGCCACTCCTTTTACCTGCTTAATTGATGATGAATTAACATGGGAATATCCCATGCAGCCCATTAAAGAGCTTCAGAAATGCAGTATATCACAAAAGTAAATACACCCCTCACTTTTGTAATGATTTTATTATATCTTTTCATGGGATACCACTGAAGATATGACACTATGATACAATGTACAGTAGTCAGTGTACAGCTTGTATAACAGTGTAAATTTGGTGTGCCCTCTAAATAACTCAACACAGCCATTAATGTGAAAACCGCTGGCAACAAAAGCGAGTACACTCCTAAGTGAAAAAAGGCCAAATTGTGCCCAAAGTGTCAATATTTTGTGTGGCCACAATTATTTTCACTCACTGCCTTAAAGGAAACCTGTTATCAGAAATTTGGCTTTCAACCTAAGGGTATGTGCGCACGTTGCTTTTAACCTGCTTTTTACCTGCTTTTTTGCTGCTTTTTCTTCTGCGCTGTTTAATGCCAAAATGGATGTTCTTCTATTCAAGCAAAGTCTATGGGAATTTGGGTTTCTTGTTCACACTATGTTGTTCAAAATGCTGCCTTTTTGTGGCAGAACTTTGGTCAAAAACTCAGCTTTTCAAAGAAGCAACATGTCAATTGTTTTTGCCATTTGGGTTTTGCACTGCAAAGCTGAGTTTTTGACCAAAGTTCTGCCACAAAAAGGCAGCATTTTGAACAACATAGTGTGAACAAGAAACCCAAATTCCCATAGACTTTGCTTGAATAGAAGAACACATCCATTTTGGCATTAAACAGCGCAGAAGAAAAAGCAGCAAAAAAGCAGGTAAAAAGCAACGTGCGCACATACCCTAAATGTTCCTGGGCTGCATTCTAGTAAGGTTTCTATACTTTTTGTGCCCCCTTTTAAACCAAAATAAATACTTTATAAAACTGTACCTTTTGGTTTGAAAATCTTATAAATTCTCCATGGGGGCGGGCCGTCTGGCGTCCGTTGCGGTCCCTTAAGCCGTCCCCCCCACGCTACAAATCATCCCTCAGGACACCGCCCACTGCGCCCGAGGTCCCGTGCACGCCAGGACACCTGGTGATGTGGTCGCAGGCACGAGAGTATGGGCAGAGCTGTGAGTGCATCACAAGTGCCCGCCCATACTCTCGTTCCCACCCTTTCCCCACTGCCTCCAGCGTTCTGTGCCGGCCCGACGTCACCTCCTTCCCATCGTACCCTGCAGCAGGAAATAGATGGGAGGAGCGGAGCAGGCCACCACAGGAGAAGCGGAGAGGATCTGAGTGACGTACAGAGGGGAGAGCGCGGCCACGAGAGTATGGGCAGGCACTTGCGATGCAATCACAGCGCCACCCATACTCTCGTGCCTGCGACCACGTCACCAGGTGTCCTGGCGTGCACGGACCTCGGGCACAGTGGGCGGCATCCTGAGGGATGATTTGGAGCATGGGGGGACGGCGTAAGATACAGCAACGGACACCAGACGGTCCGCCCCCATGGAGAATTTACAGGATTTTCAAACCAAAAGGTACAGTTTTATAAAGTATTTATTTTGGTTTATAAGTGGGCACAAAAAGTATAGAAACCTTGCTAGAATGCAGCACAGGAGCTGCAGAGGGGGAAACTTTTAAGTTGAAAGCCAAATTTCTGATGACAGGTTCCCTTTAACTGTCGGGCATGGAGTTCACTAGAGCTTTACAGGAGCCACTAGAATCCTCTTCCACTGCTTCATGATGGAGCTGGTGGATGTTAGAGATCTTGCGCTCCTCTACCTTCCGGTTGAGGATGCCTTACAGATGCTCAATAGGGTTTAGTTCTGGAGACATACTTGGCTAGTTGGGCACCTTTACCCCCAGCTTGTGGTTGACTTTGGGGTCATTACAATGTTGGAATACTGCAATGCGGCCCAGTTTCCGAAGGGAGGGGATCATGCGCTGCTTCAGTATGTCACAGTACATGTTGGAATTCATGGTTCCTTCAATGAACTGTAGCTCCCCACAGCCAGCAGCACTCATGCAGCCCCAAACCATGACTCTCCCACCAACATGTTTGACTGTAGGCAAGTCAGACTTGTCTTTGTACTCAACTGGTTGCCGTCACACACTTTTGACACCATTTGAACCAAATAAGTTTAGCTTGGTCACATCATACCACAGGACATGCTTTCAGTAACCCATGTCCTAAGTTTGATTGTCTTTAGCAAACTGTTTGCAGGCTTTCTTGTGAATCATCTTTAAAGAGGCTTTCTTCTGGGACAACAGCCATTTAACCAATTTGATGCAGTGTGTAGCATGTGGTCTATGCACTGACAGGTTGACCCCTTACCCCATTAACCTCTGTAGCAATGCTGGCAGCACTCATATGTCTATTTTAAAATGACAACCTCTGGATATGACACTGAACCTGTGCACTAAACTTCTTTTTTTGACTATCGCGAGGCCTATTCTAAGTGGAACCTGTCTTGTTAAGTCATTGTATGGTCTTGGCCAACAAGCTGTAGTGCAGTTTCAGGGTGTTAGAAATATACTTATAGCCTAAGCCATTTTTATGTAGAGGAACAATTCCTTTTTTCAGATCCCTAGAGAATTCTTTGCCATGAGGAGCCATGTTGAACTTCCAGAGACCAGTATAAAAGATTGTGTGAGCAAGAACACCAAATTTAACACAACTGAGATGCTGTGACACCAATGAATCACATGATACTAGGGAGGGGAAATGGCTAAATGGACACAATTTAGCCATTTTCGTTTAGGGTTGTACTCACTTTTCTTGCCAGAGGTTTTGACATTAACGGCTGTTATGTTGTTATTTAGCGGGCACAACAAATTTACATAATGTATAAGCTAGACAGTGACTACTTTAATATGTATCAAAGTGTCATATCTTCAGTGCTGTCACATTACACTATATAAAATATTTCCAAAAATGTGAGGGGTGTACACACTTTTTTGATCTACTGTAATTGTCCAATTACCTATAATCCTTTGAAAAAAGTAGCTACATATTAAAGATGTAGTTCCTAAACCTTTACTTCAATTAGGATATAAATACCCTCAAATAGCACTTTAAACCCATATTGATTATATACCTGTATCTTGAATATGTTTTGGGAAACAGCTAAAATGTCAAAACTTGTGTCACTGTCAAATATTTCTGGATCTAACCATATATCCCCTAAATAAGGGAGACAAGGATCCTCACCTATCCCTTGTAGACTGTGAGCCCTCACGGGCAGGGATTTCTATCCTCCTGTACCTGTCTGTTTCTTGTATTGTTTGATTATTGTCCCTATTATGTATACACCTTTCACATGTAAAGTGCCATGGAATGGATGGTGCTATAATAATAAATAATAATAAATAATAATAATATGTACACATCTCCCTCTTTCTATCTTTAACACTAAGGAAAGAGTGAAGAGAGCATAGAGAACCATTAGAAGCAGGAGCACTGACATATTTGTAATCTTTTTGCAAAAGCTTTCAACAAGATAGAAGACCCTCAAACATCCTGCAGCAAGATGCAGCACAATTGTACACATTTTTAATGAAGATTTATGGTTCACATTTGATCCAACAGTCTCCTGTGCTCTAGTCCATTTTCCTGTCGACTGAGCCACAGTGAGCTTTGGTTGCTGTCCTGGTTCTGAACACTTTGACTTTGTGTGGACACTGTGTGTTCATTGCTTTTCTGCCACCAAGTGTTTCCTATGCTGTGATTTAATCTGCCCCCATCACCCAGTGGGTGTAGCCATTTTAGGGTTCCCTAGGCTTCCATGTCCCACTGGTGATAAAGTTGTGCTCAAAGGTTTACATACCCCTGGCCGATTTTTTGCTTTCTTGGCCTTTTTTCAGATACTATGAATGATAACAAAAAAAACCTTTTTTTTCCATCCATGGTTAGTGGTTGGATGAAGCCATTTATTGTCAAACTACTGTGTATTCTCTTTTTAAACCATAATGACAACCAAAAACATCGAAATGACCCTTATCAAAAGATCACATACCCAGTTCTTAATACAGTGTATTGCCGCCTCTAACATAACAATGACATCTTTAAGTCTTTTGTGGTAGTTGTGGATGAGGCTCTTTATTTTCTCAGATGGTAAAGCGGACTATTATTCTAGGCAAAAAGCCTCCAGTTCCTTTAAATTCCTGGACTTTCTTGCATGAACTGCGCACTTGAGTTCTCCCTAGAGTGGGTCAATGATATTGAGATCAGGAGACAGATGGCCAGTTCTGCTGTAGCCAATGACATGTTGACTTGGCCTTGTGTTTTGTATTGTTGCAATGTTGGAACGTCCAAGTACGTCCCATGCGCAGCTTCTGGGCTGATGAGTGCAAATTTGCCTCCAGTATTTGCCGATAACGTGCTACATTCATCTTTCCATCAACTTTGACCAGGTTTCCTGTGCCTTTGTAGCTTACACATCCCCACATCGTCAGTGATCCACCTCCGTGCTTTACAGTAGGAATGGTGTTCCTGTTATCATAGGCCTTGTTGACACCTCTCCAAATGTAACGTTTATGGTTGTGGCCAAAAAGTTCCATTTTGGTCTCATCACTCCAAATTACTTTGTTCCAGAAGTTTGGATGGTTGTTTCAGTCTGCACAGGGGTCTTAAGGGACTGCGGAGCTAGGACCACTAGTCTGTGCAAGAACCGGACAGGTCACGTATAGTACTTTTAAGTTACACCTTAGTTTACGTTATTTACCATGTGTGCACTTTCGGACCATTTAGAAAGTTACGTAATTTTTCATTTAAAAAGCAAATCTACAATCAAATAATTCTGTACAATGGTGTACATAGCCTTTAAAACCCTACTCCAGTGTTTTGGGTTTTTCTCACCGCTGCCGTGGTGCTTTTAATCTAATGTCCATGCCCCTGATCTTATACTTACCATCTGACGGTTTCATCTTTTTTCACTCCAGTCCCATGGTGCCATCTCATCAGCATAACTTCTGACTGGCCAAAAGTCAGAAACTTCGTCATAAGCTCTCATTACATCTTATGAAAGCCAAAATGAGGCTCTCATAGACTTGTATTAAGTTGTGACCTCCAGCACACTCCATGAAACACTGGAGCAGTTGGCAGGTCAAAAACTGCCAAAGAGTTACAGGAGTGGCAGATAAAACAGATGAAGATGCCGGAAGGTGAGTATAACACTAGGGACAGGGACTTAAATTTAAAGCACCACTCCAGCAGTGAAATAATTAAAAAAAAAACAACAAAACCATGAGTCCGTGCTTTACTGCTAATTTGAAAATTGCACCAACAGGTGCATATACATTTTTAATAAATCTTGTGCAAAACATAAATTCATAAAAAGAATGTTTTTTGTTTTTTTTTGTTTTACTATGATATTTACCTGGACATCAGTAACACAACAGTGCAGATTTTAGGGCTCATTGAGACGACCGTTCCGTCTGTCCTATTCAGTTCCTGGTTTTTTTGTGGACCTACTGACAGGACCATCTTTTCAATGTCTTTTGTGTAGGATCGGATGCCACATGGAAGCACTTCCATGTGCATCAGTTCCTACAAAAAAACCCATCGAATGCCGTATGTCAATTCCGTTATTATGGAACATGTCCTATTCTGTTCCGTAATAACGGACCGTGACTCAATACAAGTCAATGGATCCGCAGAATCCCCGGAAGCCGCACGGAAGCACTTCCGTGTGACTTCCGCTGGGTGCCCCTGAAGTCTGTGTCCCGCTCCCGTGCCAGTCCTGCAGCTGCTCGCACTGCTGCAGTGTGTCAGCATCTGCCCGCACAGCAGTGTCAGCAGCTGCGGGGATGATGAGTGCCGACATTAGGAGGTTAGCAAAGTTCATTACCTGCGATGATGAAATCCTGCACTCCTGACGTCAGCACTCGTCACTGACTTCCATGCCCACATCAAGTCTCACGGGCGGCCCCCGAGAATGTGACTAGTGGTGATGTCACGGGCTCCCGCGATACTTCTGACATCAGGAGTCCAGCGGAGTTTATCACCCAGGTAATGTACCTAGCTAACCACCTGAAGTCAGTGCTTGTCCTGCGGTGACGTGAACTGATCTATTGATGTTAGCTCAGGTCACTGCACTGCTCTCCAAGTCAATGGGGAACATTCTGTTCTTCATTGACTGGGACAGTGAGTATGGATCGTCAAGGGACCCTTTTATTGGATTACGCCGGACCCGGATTTGTTTTTTCTTTCCAATAAATTGGTGAAAAAGGAAATGTGTTGGGAGTGTTTTTACAAATTAAAAATTGTTTGTCGTCTACTTTTTTTTTTATTACTGACTGGGTTAGTGATGTCTGGCATCAGATAGACGCCGTGACATCACTACCTCTGGGCTTGATGCCAGGTGACATTACACAGCTACTATCAACCCCATATATTATCCCATTTGCCACCGCACCAGGGCATTTGGGATGAGTTGGGTAAAGTCCCAGGACTGTCACATCTAATGGATGCTGGCTATTTTTAGGCTGGGGGCTACCAATAACGTGGTTCTCCCCAGCCTGACAATACCAGCCAGCAGCTGAGGGCCTTTATCGTCGCTGGTATCAAAACTGGGGGGACCGCATGCCAGGTTTTTTTTTTCATTTATTTATTGTACTGTACAATATAGACCCACCCTTCGGCGGCTGTAATTGGTTGCAGTCAAACAGCTGTCACTCAGCGTGGGGGCGTGTCTGACTGCAACCAATGACAGATGGTGGTGAGCAGTGAATATGAAATGAGCAGCCGACTCAGGAAGAATAAGAGCTGCCGCGGGAGCAGTGTGACAGCTGTGCCGGTGATCGGTGAGCATGTAGCGCTTCTTCCTACCCCTTTACACCGGATTCTGTTCCCCATAGACCTTATATGAGGACCAGCATCTTGACAGATACCCTGGACTGTATGTAACTCTCCTTCCATTTTTTTTTTGCAGTCTGCAAAAAAAATGGAAGTCACACGGACCGTATACGGAACGGAACGGGACGGATGCGGCTGTCACATGGATGCCACATGGATGCATCTGTGGAAAAACAGAACCGTTTTTTGCAGACCGCAAAAACGGAATGGTTGTGTGAATGTAGCCTTATCCAAATGCTAAAATCAGTCTCCCATTTATTACATATACAGCATTTCACTGAACACACGGCATCACATAAAACACTTACCAGTGTATTTATGATGGTGTGTTTAGGATCAGGACCAGTGTCACCTAAGGCTGCTTTCACACTACGTTTTTTTAGCATGCGTCATGAACGTTTTTTTGCTGCAAAAGCGGATCTTGTTTTTGCAAAGAAAAACGAATGCAAACGCATGTGATATTTTGCAGAATCCTGTCACTTTAAGTTTATGGGCGGGCATTGGAGTCATGTGATCGGGAGTGAGGGGAACTGAACGTGAAAGACTGGGAGCCGACATCTGACAGCTGTGGAGGCTCGTAACCAAAGTAAACATGGGGTAACTTGCTTGGATATCCGATATTTACATTGGTTACGAGCGTCTGCAGCTGCTAGGAGCAGGGCTGCCTGCTCCCTGCACACGTAACCAAGATAAACATCGGGTAACTAAGACCGCGGTTACCCGATGTTTACCTTGGTTATGAGCGTCCTCTGCTCTCAGGCGGGGGAGAGTGGAGAGAGAGGGAGGGGGAGGGAGGTGGAGAGAGAGACTGATCACGCGAGGCTGGTTTCTGCGCATGCTCAGTAGAGCAAGCAAGATCCTGTCTATCAGCATGCCAGCGTTCACATGCGTTTGCATGCTGTTTAGTCAGGATCCAGCAATTTCCAGTATTTGGACGCAGCTCAAAAATGCTACAAGTAGCGTTTTTGAAAAAAGTTAAAAAACTGCAAGTCGCTGGATCCTCACTATAACGCACACAAACGCAGGTGAACGCATGTTGACGCGAGTCCATTGCAAATGCATTGAAATGAAAACGCATTTGCACTGGATCCGTTTTTGCGTTAAAAAAACGTTCATGACGGATGTTAAAAAAACGTAGTGTGAAAGCAGCCTAACCAAGATGTTACAGGAGGTCATGTGCCCTTTCTAATTGAGGACATGCCACTCTTTACATAGAGCTACAGCACAGTTTATTTTTTTGCAGCATGTTTTTACAGGAAATGTTTTTAGATCGCTTACAAAATCATGAAGTGGTACAATGTCCAGGGGGTGGCATGTTTATATTACACGGTCACTAAATTGACCTTACTACATGAATAGTTTAGTTCTTAACATTCCCATTATTTGTCCTAGATATAAAGTAATAATTAATGATGTATTATACCAGCACAGAATCCCAATATAATTTTCTAAATTAGTTAGTAATGAACTTTGACAGAAGAAAAATGTAACAAGGTCACCGCATACTTCAAAACATACTTTATTTAAGGCTTACTGGGCTCCTCCTGAGCAAAAGAGTCATTCAATATTGTAGTAATCATATTATAAAGTGCAACAAATCAGAACAGGAAAATCAAAAAGACATTATCAGACAAATAATTAAATGAAAGAAGTTAGAAGATTCAACCACAGTAGAGTGTCATGTATAGACTGCAATCCGAAGTGTGGAAAGGTAGAAATTCTCGACCTCCACCGAAACATTACAATTTATATTTGAAGGACATCTGCAAAGGATTTCCAAAAGTGGAAAACCAGATTGACACTGGTAAGTGTTTATATAATGTCTGAATATTTGACACATTCGGTTCAGTAGTACACAATAGATTAGTTATGGAGAAATCCAGTGTTTAGGGAAAAATAATTAAAATCAAGATAAAAGGTAATCATATAAACAAAAGAATAAATAGTAAGATGTCAAAGACAGGATACAATCTCTCAGACTGTATGTGTGTCATTGCACAGTGAAAAGGCCACATACATATATTACAAGAGACTTCAAATTATTTCACAAATTCCCAAAAGAAAAGTCCCAAATTAACAATACAACCCATTCAAAACTATGTAAACGTTTTCTGTTATACAAGGCATAGTTTCCCCATCACTACAAGGCTAGTTCACACAGTGCAGTTCTGATTTTTTGTGTAGCCAAAACCAGGATTGGATAAAAAAAAAAAAAAAAATAAGTATACAGTTTTACATATGTTGAGATCCTCAGTTGATTTTAAAAACTAAAAATCCTGTCAGAAAATTGTGCTGTGTGAACAATGCGTGAACAATGTGTGAACAACACAAAAGCTAAACAAAAATAACAATAAAAAAAAAAAGAAGAAAAAAGCCTATGCAGTACTGCTACTCCGAGGACTCACAGTATTTGGCTGAATTATGCTTATAGAACTGCTTTCCATTAATTTCAGAGGTAGGTGTGTAATCCAGTCTGGATGGTATGTTCTTTTGTCAATTGTGATTTTGAGTTTCATCCTGGTACATAAAACTACAATCATATAGCTGGGAAATTATAGAGGTTTCAAGTAACCTATGTATGAAGCTTCTAAAAAAATAAATAACAGTAAAGCTACATTACACTATTATATTCTATATATGGCCGCATATGCTGCATTATTAGGGAAGAGAGTTAAGGTACCGTCACACTAAGCAACATCGCTAGCAACATCGCTGCTGAGGCACAACTTGCTAGTGATGTTGCTTAGTGTGACATCCAGCAACAACCTGGCCCCTGCTGTGAGGTCGCTGGTTGTTGCTGAATGTCCTGGACCATTTTTTAGTTGTTGCTCTCCCGCTGTGAAGCACACATCGCTGTGTGTGACAGCGACAGAGCAACAACTAAATGTGCAGTGAGCAGGAGCCGGCTTCTGCGGACGCTGGTAACCAATGTAAACATCGGGTAACCAAGAAGCCCTTTCCTTGGTTACCCGATATTTACCTTAGTTACTAGCGTCCGCCGCTCTCACGCTGCCAGTGCCGGCTCCCTGCACACGTAGCTGGAGTACACATCGGGTAATTAACCCGATATGTACTGTGGCTAGGAGTGCAGGGAACAGGGAGCCGGCACTGGCAGTGTGAGAGCGGCGGACGCTGGTAACGAAGGTAAATATCGGGTAACCAAGGGAAGGGCTTCTTGGTTACCCGATGTTTACCGTGGTTACCAGCGTCCGCAGAAGCCGGTTCCCTGCTGCCTGCACACGTAGCAGAGTACACATCGGGTAATTAACCCGATGTGTACTGTGGCTAGGTGTGCAGGGAGCCAGCGCTAAGCGGTGTGCACTGGTAACCAAGGTAAATATTGGGTTGGTTACCCGATATTTACCTTAGTTACCAAGCGCAGCATGCTTCCACGTGTAGAGACGCTCCAGCGATCCCTGCCAGGTCAGGTTGCTGGTGGGATCGCTGGAGCGTCGCTTAGTGTGACATCTCACCAGCGACCTCCTAGCAACTTACCAGCGATCCCTATCAGGTTGTATCATTGTTGGGATCGCTGGTAAGTTGTTTAGTGTGACTGGGCCTTTAAAGAGGTTGTCGACTACTTTTACATTGATGGCCTATCTTTCGGATAGGTCATCAATGTTTGATTAGCCGGGGTCCGACACCCAGCAGCCAGAGATTTGGACACTAAAGGGGCCAAATTCATCAAGATCAGTATTTTTCACGCCGGTCATGCTGAGATGTTCCAGAGTCAGATGCTTGAGATTCATGAAGAGGCTCATCGAGTGATGAACAACAAGTGGTGGGCACGTTGCCACATATCCTACTCTTCTCCCTGCTGGAGTAAGGTTTGTAGCATAGTGAACACCTCTGCTCGTCATGCCTCCTCCTGCCCCAGATTCGCCCACTTTGTTAGGGCTAGTCAGAAATTGTGTGAAAATGCCAAAAGTCACATAATGTTAGCAAAGCCTTGAGTTGCACCAAAATACATACAACTTTTCAACGCTTTTTATGACAGAATACTGGCATAAAAGCTTTGATGAATCAGGCCCTAAGATATAATGTTTATTATGGCTGTGCTTAGTTTGAACAGTCATTTTGAGTGTATAGAGTGCTGTTATATAGAGCAGGGCAGAGGAAAACTGTCCAGAATCTACCTCTTTGACTAGTCACCTGAGGCATAGTCCCCGGATAGCTTTCCAGTAAATGTTTTCTGGATAACGATTTCAGAGTTAAGCACACATGGCTATAGTAACACAGCCAGTGTCCGATTCATCCTTCCTGTGGTTTTGGCAGCATGAATTGTCAGGTTCCTTATAAATACTATTAGTTTACATTTAGGTATGACATTTACATGTACAGCTGTTATTTTACAGTTTTTTACTATTTGTGCACCCAGGAAAATGTTACCTTCACTGGGGTGTAAAAACAATTCCCCTGACATGTCGTCTCACATGAAATAACAATTCTGGAGCATCTTTGCATTGTGCCGTTCCTCTGATTGTCTCTTTGAAAGTTATGAATAAAGTACCTGCTCAGTCTGATATTGTCACCAGTGACTGAACAAATGTCAGACTGTGACTATACACACTCAGTTAATATGAGGAATTGTAACACCCAGATGTCATTTTATTCATACATTCCCGGGAGGATAACAGAGGAACAGCACAATGCAATTTTGTAAGTAGAGATGCTCCTAAATTGTTAGTTTATCATGCTAGTATTAAAGTAGACATGTCAGGAGAGCTCTGAGACAAGCCACCCCATTTTGTAGTTAATGACAGCTGTTAGGTCTATAGTACCAACAACTTGTAACCCACCAGTTTCAATATTTGTTAATACCGGTTTTATTTCCTCTAGATTGTTAGTTACAACAGATACTATAAAAACACATATATCCTAACTCTCGAAAGCAGTATTAGACACATACAACTTCAACCTGCGTGATACATTGGTGTCATGAGGGATAAGCTGCCACCAAAATTGACTGGTAGCAGCTTAGTCCTCTCCCCCTATCGAAAACACATGCACATGTACATTGTGGGGGGCTTAGGATGATAACTGACTGCTATCTCTGGTGTATCCCTAGCTTTACTTCATTACTGCTTACTGGATCATGAATACTCCTTTCCTGAGAAGTTTTTCAATAGTAAAAAAATGAATTTCTTTAAGGTTACAATTAGAGATGAGCGGACCCGGACTGTAAGGTTCGGGGTTTGAACCAAACGTGGACTTTTTAAAAAACTCAGTGTTCTAGTTTGGAGTTTGGGTGCTGTACGTATACTAACCACTCGATCCACCATCGCTGAGCTCGGATACCCTCGGTGCTCGGCTCAGTGCAAGCTGCTCATAGATGACTCACACAAGATCATTTTCGGATGAACTGGCACATTTCAGTCATGTAAAAGAGACAGAAAACAAAAAGGATGTCTAACCTTTTAACCTTTTAGGAAAGATTATGGCTAGTGAAGTCCATGCACCATGCAAACACAGTAAAACTGAAATGGCCAATTCTAGTTTCTCCATAAAGTACCTTTATCGTCCTCCTTTTCTTCATACGTTTAGTATTACTAAACATTTAGCTGTGCTACAGAGTTTTGTTTTTTATGGAGAAAATAGCAGCTCCAGAAATCTTTTTGAGAGTTCAGTACCTTGTTTTTTCACAATTTCAGAAGTATAAACTAAGAAAAGGAATGTAGACAGGTGCAACATTATTGAAGTCCTTTCTTTGCACACATCCTTTGGTATTTGCTTAATGTTTGTTGACGTGGCTACCAGCATTGAACTAAAAAGTCATTCAAACATAAAACTATTAAAAATAGGTCTTTTTAAAACAAAAAAAAACAATATTAAATATAAATAATTATCTTCAGCATAAAAAATAGAAGAACATCTGTCTCGTTTTCTTCATACTTCCCATGATGCAATAATCTGAGTAGACTCACTCTCCACCAGCAGAGGGCAGGCTTTCCACATCTTTAAGACATCAGTCGCAATTAAAACTATTTTTTCAACTTGACAAAAATCTAAAATTAAAAAAGACAATTATGATCAAATTATTGCTAATTACACTATTAATTTAGAGAATAAGTACCGTAATATGAGTATGTATACGAGTCAGCTGTGCAATTTTTATGTAAAATTAAGTTCTGTCCCCCATGTGATGTATGTAAACTCACATTACGGTACATTTCATATAAATCCAATTAACTAGAGATGAGTGAGCACTACCATGCTCGGTACTCGACGCTGAGCAGTTGGACGCTCAGATGGGCGCGACTTGTGTACCATGTATGTGTACCATGAAGTCAATGGGGGACTCAGGCATTTTTTTGGACGAGTCCTCCAATGATCTCCATTATGCTTGGGTATTTGAGTGGTGCCCATCCGAGCATCAAACGACTCGTTAAGAGTACCGAGCTCGCTCTTCACTAGTTGTTAAGAGTACCTGAGCATAGTAGTGCTCGCTCATCTCTACATTTAACACATCCAAATTATTGTTAGCAGAAGGAAAGAAACTGATGCAATTATATGGAGAATAAATAAAAGTTTACCTATCTGTGACATTCACAATAACCTCTACTGTAAGGCTAAGTTCACACACTGCTTTTTTTGACGCTGCGTTTGTGCGTTTTTTTGCGGCAAAAAACGCACAAAAACGCACCTGCGGCAAAAACACATGCGTTACCGCGATTTGGTGCGTTTTTTGCTGCGTTTTGCTGCGTTTTTATGCGTTTTTTTATCAGTGAACAATGCCATTAAAGATTGTTGAGAAAAAAAAAAGAAAAAAGGTCTGATGTCATTTCTTTCTTCAATATGTTCTTCATTCTCCACTAGTGTATGCAGGAGAGCAGACAGCTGCAGAACTACAAGGCTCAGCATGCTCCATCCAGGACTGTATGCTGGAGGGAGAGGCAGGGGGAGCAGAACTACAAGGCTCAGCATCCTACATCCAATAATGTATGCAGGAGAGCAGACAGCAGCTGCAGAACTACAAGGCTCAGCATCCTACATCCAATAGTGTATGCAAGAGAGCAGACAGCAGCTGCAGAACTACAAGGCTCAGCATCCTCCATCCAGGACTGTATGGAGGAGTTTTTTGCCCCATAAAAAAAATGACGTGGGCTTCGCCATATTTTTGTATGCTAGCCAGGTACAGCAGGCGGGTACGGGCTGACCCCAACCCCCAGCTGCCTATTTATACCCGGCTGGGAACCAAAAATATAGGGAAGCCCTTTTTTTTTTTTAATTATTTCATGAATTTCATGAAATAACTAAAAAAAAAAAATGATGTGGGCTTCGCCCAATTTTAGAGTCCAGCCAGGTACAACTAGGCCAGCTTGGGATTGGAATCCGCAGCGCAGGGTGCCCAATCTTTCTGGGCACCCTGGCTGCGAATTGCAGTCCGCAGCCACCCCAGAAAATGGCGCTTTCATAGAAGCGCCATCTTCTGGCGCTGTATCCAACTCTTCCAGCTGCCCTGATGCCGGGTGGCTCGCTGGGTAATGATGGGGTTAGGGCTAGCTGTATATTATCAGCTGGCCCTAAGCCCGAAATTCATGGTGTCATGCCAATATAAGACATAGCCACCATGAATTTCTAGTAAAGATAAAAAAAAACACAACACACAGAAAAATATTTTTTATTAGAAATAAAACACAACACAATTAGTGACTCCATCTTTATTAAAATAAAGAACCCCCTCTGCAGTAATCCTGGGTCAAGGGTCCCGCGCCGTCCAATCCGGATCCAATATCATCTGGTCGGTTTGCTGGAAGGCAAAGCGATCAGATGATGTCAGGTTAAAGGACGTGAATCACATGACACATCAGCTGATTGTATAAAAGCCGTTTATACAATCAGCTGATGCATCAGTGCAAAAAAACTCCAAAAACTCACTTATGTTCTGATTACCGGCAGCTCCTGGAGCGATCGGACGGGAGTTTGATCCCGTCCAATCGCTGCAGGAGCTGCCGGTAATCAGATGATGAAGTCTCCTGACAGCAGGATCAGCTGATAGGTTAAGCCAGCCGGGCGCTAAAAAGCCGGCGTCACCTCGAGACTTACGATCAGCTGATGCGTCAGGTGACCGCATCAGGTGATCACAGTCAGCTCCTGCAGCTATCGGACGTGCCCGGGGAGACTGCACACAGCCGGAGCGGTGGTACCGGGAGAGGAGCTGGGAGTGGACATGGCAGCGGGAGTCTGCTGACAAGTGAGTATCACATTTTTTCTTTCTACTGTTCACTTTTGATTTCACAGCTGCTTCCATCTCCCGCATGGCCATGGCGCCGCACGGGAGCTGACATGGCGCCCTACGGGAGGTGAAAGCAGCGGTGGCGGTACCGGGAGGATTCACGCTTCTGTGTTTACTGACAGAAGGAATCCTCTTCCTGTACATGTCACTTTACTACCCACCCCTTGCGTTTATAGCTGCATTTTGTTGTAGAAACTTACTAAAACACAGCTATATTTGCAATTTGCGTTTTTCATTGCGTTTTTGAACATCTCATTGAACTCAAATGGGTGGAAAACGTAGTAAAAAACGCAAAAATAATTGACAAGCTGCGTTTTTGTGGGCAGCACAAAAACGCAGCTAAAAAAATGCTGTGTGCAGACAGCAAAAATGAAAACTCAGACTTTGGGGAAGCAAAGTCATGCAGTTTTCTGAGCAAAAACGCACCCGAAAAATGCGCAAAAACGCTGCGAAAAACGCACTGTGTGAACTTACCCTAAATTGTCTCCTTTCCAGATACTTGCTCTTATCAGTCAGGAGAGGTTGTATAACACATCTAAGGCCACCAGCTTAAGGTACCGTCACACATAACGAGATCGCTAGCGAGATCGCTGCTGAGTCACAGTTTCTGTGACGCAGTAGCGATCCCGTTAGCGGTCTCGTTATGTATGACATCTACCAGCGATCAGGCCCCTGCTGTGAGATCGCTAGTCGTTGCTTGCAGAATGGTCCAGGACATTTTCTTCAAAGGCGATGTCCTGCTGGGCAGGACACATCGCTGTGTTTGACACTGTGTGACAGGGTCACAGTGACTGCTGAGATCGATATACAGGTCGTTACTGCGACCTGTATCGTTCGTGCATCGTTGGTAAGGTCTGACTGTGTGACATCTCACCTGCGACCTCCCAGCGACTTACCAGCGATCCCTATCAGGTCGCATCGTTTTCGGGATCGCTGGTTAGTCGTTGTGTGTGACTGGGCCTTTAGTCTACCCCACAAACACATGGAAGACACTGTTTAGCTGAAAACACAGCTGGAACTGTGAACAACACCTAGAAATATTGGCTGAAGTTATTTCCTTGTAGCAGAAGCTGGCTTTGTAGCGTATTTACTTAAACGTGTTTGTTAAGAAAAAGGTTTTATTTTCTAAGAAACAACACAAAGATCTGTAAGCTGCTGCAGGAAACTGGCAACTTATTTGGGGTGTGGAAGGGTACAGTTAATTTTTACTGTAAACTGAAAGACTGGTTACGTTACTTCTGAAGATAGGATGATGAAACTTGACATCAGTGGAGAGTATGAGTAATAAATGTAAACACACTTCTTACATTGGTATTCCAAGTTCTGTAAGCCTAGCAAAAAAGAAGGATTTCGCTTGTGCGCAAACCAGGCATCCGTAGCAGCCATGGCATCAGAAATGGTGTGAAATTTGGTACCCTTGAGGCGTTTCTTCAGGTTTGGAAACCGATGATAGTTGGAGGGAGCTAGATCTGGTGAATAAGGTGGGTGATCAACCAGCTAGAAGCCCATCTCTGCCAGTTTTGCCGTGGTCGTTTGTGCAGTGTGAGTGGAGGTGTTGTCTTGCAGGAACAAGATTCCTTTGGACAGCTTGCCGCACCTTTTGGCCTTCAGAGCTGCCTTCAATTGGTCCAAAAGTTCAGTGCAATACCTTGCATTGATGGTGGAACCCTTTTGAAGGTAGTCCACTAGCAGCATATCCTCCTTATCCCAGAACACAGACACCATCACCTTAGTGGCTGATTTTTGCACCCTAAACTTCATTGGATGAGGAGAACCACTGTGCCTCCACTCTTTTGACTGCTTATCCTTAGTGACCAGTCGATCCAGGAAGATCTTATCAGTCCGGAAACGCTGACAAATGGACCGGGAAGTTTTCACTCACATGCTTCTCTGTTCTGTTGTCAAACATTTGGGGACCCACTTTGCAGATAGCTTCCTCATGCCCACATTTTCATGAATAATGACACAAACACGTTCACAGGAAATCCCCATGATGTCTGCTATTGCTTTAGATGAAATTCGTTGATTCTCCAGTATAAGGTTGTGCACAGCATCGACGATCTCCGGAACAACCACCACTCTCGGTTGTCCAGGACGTTTTTCATCATTGCTGCTGAATTGACCCGTTTTAAATTTGGCAACACAGTTCTTAACTATGGAATATGAAGGGCATTGATCCTCCAATGTCTGCGACATATCACGATAGATATCCTTTGCGGACGTTCGTTGCAAAAACAATAATTTTATTACTCCTATTCTGTCCGTTGCAGTGAATGTCGCATTAAACGCTGCCATTTTGTTTTCCCGCGTGCGTAGAACACTATTGCCATAAGCAACAAACACAAAATTTTGAAAACATATTAGACACATAAGGCTTTCATGTGATGTAACATTCGTTACCATAGAAACAAAAAAAGATCATAAAGCCAAAGACTTATCAGCAGCCACTTGTATTCTCATTATTATATGTACTTAGCTCTTCATTCACAGTAAGGCTGGGATCATACATGCAATTTATGGTGCAGAAAAGAATGAATGTGAAATGTACATAGGAATGCATAATGACAGTGTACATCTCTGGCTTCACAGGTAACCGCTCATGCAAAAAGCAATATATTTATTTTAATGTAAAGTTAGTTATTATTGTTGTTTGTGTGTTTAATTTGTAGCACATGACCTTACATTTTCTGCCTATAAATGTGGAGCTTCTCCATAACTGGTACTGCTGCCTCCAAGCTTCCAGTGATCCTATAAAGCCAGCTATGAACACCAGACTTCAAGAGGTTGTCCACTTCTTGGACAACCCTTTCTCATTCCCCTTGTTTATACTCACCTCCGGTGCGGCCACGGTTCCAGCGATGTCTGAAGTCATGTTCCCGGGGCCCACGTGACATTGTTATGACACACGGACCCCGCGACTAATCAGTGCTGGGTTCCTTCACCCTGCCTTCAGAAATTTGAACAACAAGTCAGCGCAACACTCACATTCTGCAGATGACAGAAGGTGAGGAGATAGACGCCGGAAGCTGATTGGTCGTGGGGGCCCTGGGAACGTGACTTCAGGCATCATTGGAGCCGCAGCCGCACCAGAGGTGAATATAGGCTTATTTATTTTTACAGGAGCGAACAGGGAAAATGAGTAGGAGTTGTCCAAGTATTGGACATCCCCTTTCATTGTACATTCCCAGGGAGGGAGAACACATGTGTAATGCGGGCGTCACACGAGACGATCTATCGTGCGATATGTTGTTGGGGGTCACGGTTTTCGTGACGCACATCCGGCATCGCTTGCGACGTCATCCCGTGTGACACCTATGAGCGTCTGTAAACGATCACAAATCGGTTACGAATCCCGAATCGTGTACAGGTCGCTCATTTTTAAAAAATCGTTTATTCTACTTTGCGACGGTTGTTCATAGTACCCGGGGTAGCACACATCGCTCTGTGTGACACCCCGGGAACGATGAACACAGCTTACCTGCGTCCTGCAGCTCCCGGCCAGCAATGCGGAAGGAAGGAGGTGGGCGGGATGTTTACGTCCCGCTGATCTCCGTCCCTCTGCTTCTATTGGCCGGCCGCTATGTGACGTCGCTGGGACGCCGAACGTCCCTCCCCCTTCAAGAAGTGGATGTTCGCCGCCCACAGCGAGGTCGCTCAGCAGGTAAGTACGTGGGACGGCGATTTAACGACTTTGTGTGCCACGGGCAACTAATTGCCCATGACGCACAAACGACGGGGGCGGGTACGATCGCTCGTGCAATCGCACGATAGATCGTGCCGTGTGAAGCCCGCTTAAGATTTGCAAAGTGTATGTTGTGTCTTTACTCTTCCAAATCATGTTGCTCATGCCCACAGGTGCTTGCTTACATGGTAAATGGGAGGATTCCTCTGCAGAAATCCAATTCTGCCCCTTCCCCCAACTATTCAACCAATTCAATTTCCACAGCGCAAATGCAACTTCAAAAGGTAATTTAATATTAATTCAGCAATTGATAAGCCACATAAAGGTTCTTGTTAGAATGCAGGAAAAGGTTGTTGTACATACGAGCATGGTGGTGGCTTAGGGGGCTAGGACAGCTGACAAATTCCATTTAACAATGGGGAAATATTAGTGTTAAATTCACTTCTGACAACATAAATAAATGTAATAGAAGGCTTCCTTTCAGAATAGACTATGGTGTCTTTGAACATTTTATATAGAATTCACACAAACAATAGGATACCACAAGTTGTAGCAGGCACAGAGAGGTTCAGGTAAACCTTTGAATCGTCTTTGGCACTGTGTATTTCTATGGATGTTTTCTAAACCCATCTGTCTAATTTTACATCAAAGAAACCACATTGTCAATAATTCTACTATTCTTTACAAGACTGTAGTAAGCAGCGCAGGCAGCAGTGAGACCTCACCTCACTTAGCAGTGCCCAGACAGGGGACTCGGTGAGGATCTTTAGACGGATGGCTTTGATTTTTCCTAGAGAGCTGCTGATTTCTCCTTCAGCAATCCCATTCTGAAATTTGCCTGTGTAAAACAAAACACAAATGTAGTAATTTACGAAACAAAAAGGTTAGGGTCACAGCTGTAGCTTAGGATATATTCCATTGACCGCTATTCTGCAAAAAAAAAAAAACAACTGCAAATCCTTAATACTGACCTAGTCACAATGACAGGGAGAATAGCCAACAAGAACTCATAAAGGCCAGTCTCAAGATATATACCTATAGCGAGTCATGTTTACTTTATCATACCGGCATTTAGATATTTCGGACTTCAAACAATTATCAGTTTATCATGAAAAAATTGTGTCAATTTTATTCATTGTATGGCAATTTCATCTATGTTCGCTGTGTAGCCATTGTGACGGTTTTACAATGTGTTTTCATTACTGCATATACAGTGCCTACAAGTAGTATTCAACCCCCTGCAGATTTAGCAGGTTTACACATTCGGAATTAACTTGGCATTGTGACATTTGGACTGTAGATCAGCCTGGAAGTGTGAAATACACTGCAGCAAAAAGTGTGAAATACACTGCAGCAAAAAAGAATGTTATTTCTTTTTTTATTTTTTTTTTTTAAATTGTGAAAAGTTTATTCAGAGGGTCATTTATTATTCAACCCCTCAAACCACCAGAATTCTGTTTGGTTCCCCTAAAGTATTAAGAAGTATTTCAGGCACAAAGAACAATGAGCGTCACATGTTTGGATTAATTATCTCTTTTTCCAGCCTTTTCTGACTAATTAAGACCCTCCCCAAACTTGTGAACAGCACTCATACTTGGTCAACATGGGAAAGACAAAGGAGCATTCCAAGGCCATCAGAGACAAGATCGTGGAGGGTCACAAGGCTGGCAAGGGGTACAAAACCATTTCCAAGGAGTTGGGCCTACCTGTCTCCACTGTTGGGAGCATCATCCGGAAGTGGAAGGCTTATGGAACTACTGTTAGCCTTCCACGGCCTGGACAGCCTTTGAAAGTTTCCACCCGTGCCGAGGCCAGGCTTGTCCGAAGAGTCAAGGCTAACCCAAGGACAACAAGGAAGGAGCTCCGGGAAGATCTCATGGCAGTGGGAACATTGGTTTCAGTCAATACCATAAGTAACGTACTCCACCGCAATGGTCTCCGTTCCAGACGAGCCCGTAAGGTACCTTTACTTTCAAAGCGTCATGTCAAGGCTCGTCTACAGTTTGCTCATGATCACTTGGAGGACTCTGAGACAGACTGGTTCCAGGTTCTCTGGTCTGATGAGACCAAGATCGAGATCTTTGGTGCCAACCACACACGTGACGTTTGGAGACTGGATGGCACTGCATACGACCCCAAGAATACCATCCCTACAGTCAAGCATGGTGGTGGCAGCATCATGCTGTGGGGCTGTTTCTCAGCCAAGGGGCCTGGCCATCTGGTCCGCATCCATGGGAAGATGGATAGCACGGCCTACCTGGAGATTTTGGCCAAGAACCTCCGCTCCTCCATCAAGGATCTTAAGATGGGTCGTCATTTCATCTTCCAACAAGACAACGGCCCAAAGCACACAGCCAAGAAAACCAAGGCCTGGTTCAAGAGGGAAAAAATCAAGGTGTTGCAGTGGCCTAGTCAGTCTCCTGACCTTAACACAATTGAAAACTTGTGGAAGGAGCTCAAGATTAAAGTCCACATGAGACACCCAAAGAACCTAGATAACTTGGAGAAGATCTGCATGGCCGAGTGGGCCAAGATAACTCCAGAGACCTGTGCCGGCCTGATCAGGTCTTATAAAAGACGATTATTAGCTGTAATTGCAAACAAGGGTTATTCCACAAAATATTAAACCTAGGGGTTGAATAATAATTGACCCACACTTTTATGTTGAAAATGTATTAAAATTTAACTGAGCAACATAACTTGTTGGTTTGTAAGATGTATGCATCTGTTAATAAATCCTGCTCTTGTTTGAAGTTTGCAGGCTCTAACTTATTTGCATCTTATCAAATCTGCTAAATCTGCAGGGGGTTGAATACTACTTGTAGGCACTGTATGTGTGTGCATATGTATGTCTATATGTGTATGTATGCACATATGTGTGTACACGTGTGGTTTTTCAGTTTGGGTGATTTTATAATTTTTTTTCTAAGTGAAGTTTTGAATTTTATGCATATTCTACTTGTTTGTTAACCTTTCGAGTGTAATGGACACATGTGTTGGTTAATCAGGTTCCCTCCCTTCCCATACCGGTTATCTGTTTCTATATAAGGTTTATTTAAGAACATATTTCTTGCACGAATAAGAGCTTTTTTGCTTGAAACATGTTGACGTTTCCATGTTTCTGTTATGCCCTAAACATGTATGTGTAATGGGTTTTTAATTTTTGTAAAAAACTTTTTCATTTTATTTCTTCTGGTGCTGGATTTTCACAATTTTTATTTATATATAATGTTCTCCATGCTGCTGTTTTTGTGCTAAGACCCCTATCGCACATCAGTTTTTTGCCGTCAGTCACAATCCGTCAAATTTTGAAAAAAAAACCACAGATCCGGCAACTGATGCCGTTGGATCCGTTTTTTTCTCATTGACTTGTATTAGCGACAGATTGCGACGGATGGCCTCATGTTTCATCTGTTGTTCGACAAACCCGAGACGATGGACAAAGTAACGTTTTTCATCTACGTCGAAAAATCGGACAGCGACGGATCCGTCGCCATCTGTCGTTATCCGTCGTTTGGTAGAATGGAAGCCTATAGATGCAGGATCCGCCGTCATCCGGCAGATGACGGAATCTGTCGATGGATTCCATTTTTTTAACTGAACATTCTCAAATTTATTATTTAGGGCTCGTTCAGACGAACGTTACGTCTGTCCTGTTCAGTTCCTGGTTTTTTTTTTCCGGACCAACTGACAGGACCATCTTTTCAATGTCTTTTGTGTAGGATCGGATGGCACACGGAAGCACTTCCATGTGTATCCGATCCTACAAAAAAACAGATTGGATGCCATAGGTCTGTTCCCTTATTATTGAACATGTCCTATTCTGTTCCGTAATAACGGACCGTGACTCAATACAAGTCAATAAATGCGCAAAATCCCCGGAAGCCACATAGAAGCACTTCCGTGTGACTTCTGTCGGGTGCCCCTGCAGTCTATGTCTCGCTCCTGCGCCAGCCCTGTGAATGCCCGCACTGCAGTGTAAGTAGCTGCCTGCACTTCAGTGTGTCAGCATGTGCCCGCACATCAGTGCAAGCAGCCGCGGGGATGATGAGCGTTGCCGTCAGGAGGTTAGTAAAGTTAATTACCTGCGGTGATTAAGTCTACTGCACTCCTGACGTCAGCAATTGTGACTAACGTCTATGCCCGCCGCATTCTCAGATCACCTCTCGCGGGCGGCCAGAGACTGTGACTAGCGGTGACGTCACGGGCTCCCACGACACTTCGCTTGTGAACGGTGCGGTCATTGAACTCAGTGACCATCGCTGACGTCAGGAATGCAGAGGCTTTCATTACCGCAAGTAATGTACCTAGCTAACCTCTTGAAGTCAGCGTTGGTCATGCCCTGACCTACTGATGTTAGCTCAGGTCACTGCACTGCTCTCCCAGTCAAGTGGGAACATTCTGTTCTTCATTGACTGGGACAGTAAATATGGATTGTTGTGAGACCCCCTTATTGGATTACGCCGGACATGGATTTGATTTTTCTTTCCAATAAATTGGTGAAAGAGGGAATGTGTTGGGGAATGTTTTTTCAAATAAAAATTTGTTTGTCGTCAATTACTTTTTATTACTGACTGGCTTAGTGATGCTGGGTATCTGATAGATGCTGTGACAGCACTAACCCCAGGGCTTGATGCTAGGTGACATTGCACCACTGGTATCAACCCCATATATTACCCCATTTGCCACTGCACCAGGGCATCGGGATGAGCAGGAACAAAGCACCAGGATTAGCGCATCTAATGGATGCGCCACTTCTGGAGTGTCTGCGGCCTGTTATTTTTAGGCTGGGGAGGATCCAAGAACCGCGGACCTCCCTAGTCTGAGAATACCAGACCACAGCTCTCCACTTTATCTTGGCCGGTGATCCAATTTGGGGGGGACCCCACGAATTTTGTTTTAAATTATTTATTTAATTTAAAATAACAGCGTGGGGTGCCCTCTGTTTGGGATTACCAGCCAAGGTGATGCTGCCAGCTGTGGTCTGCAGGCTGTAGCCGTCTGCTTTACCCAAGCTGGCTAAAAAAAGATAAGGGGGACTCCACGGTTTTTTTTTTTTAATTATTTATTTTTTGTCTAAATATAAGGCCAAGCAACCTTTAGTGCTACATGAAAGGCACTAAAGGGTGCAAGATTACAAAATGCTGGGGAGTGAGACATTATATATGTCTATCTATTATCTATCTATTCATCTATCCATCTATCTATCTATCTATCCCTCTATTCATTCATTCCTCCATCCCTCTTTTTATCCCTCTATCTATCCATCGTTTTTGAAAAATGCATCCGTCGAAAAACGGAAGAAACGGATGAAAAAAATCTGCTAGTCGGATCCATGGAAAAAGGATCAGTAGCATCAGTTTTTCCACAATCTGCGATGGATGGATCCGTTGAGCCAATGCATCGTGAATGGCGGCAAAAAAATGGTGTGTGAAAGGGGCCTAAGAAATGAAGAGAAGGAATACTTATGTGTGTTCTATGCTGTTTATGGAAGACATCATAGCAGATAGTCAATTGCAAATTAAGCAATAAAACCTGTGGGGATGGGGGGGCGGCTGTATCATGCTCTGGTCTTTTTTAAGCATATAGGCTTTTATATACCATACTAGATTTAGGGATTACAGTGCTCATGCATACAAAAAAGTAAGGTTATTCAGCACAATTGGTTATAAAGGAGTTTAGAATTAGTTGGAAAAACCCATCATAAATCTCTTAACAGATATTTTATCAAAACATCCATATATCCATGGTTATCAAATTTATGAAACAACAAGACAACAACTAGAGGAAGGCCTGTAATTGGCCCTGAAGCTATTCGTACAGGAAGGCTAACAGCTGTGCAAAATACTATCAAATATAAGATTTATTCAGTAAAGGGAATCAGCATGATAAACAGACCATCTTCGTTGCAGAGATATTTGCTTGTGAATTTTAAGTTTAAATTTATAATAAATCCAAGGGGACATTAGCAGAGATTTTTTTCTAGGGGCATGTTGTTCTTCCACTGGATAAAGGTGACCAATCATAAGTAGGAGGCAACATACAGAGGAAACGAAAACATGCCGGCAAAAGAAGATGCTTACTCTTGTGAGTTGTAATGATAGACAACCTTACTCTCAGCCATGATCTCTTCATCTGCTGTGTAATATAGACTAAAGGCCCCGTCACACTAAGCAACATCGCTAGCAACATCGCTGGTAACGAACAACTTTTGTGACGTTGCTAGCGATGTTGCTGTGTGTGACATCCAGCAACAACCCGGCCCCTGCTGTGAGGCCGTTGGTTGTTGCTGAATGTCCTGGGCCATTTTTTAGTTGTTGCTCTCCCGCTGTGAAGCACAGATCGCTGTGTGTGACAGCGAGACAGCAACAACTAATGTGCAGGCAGCAGGAGCCGGCTTCTGCGGAGGCTGGTAACCAATGTAAACATCGGGTAACCAAGAAGCCCTGTCCTTGGTTACCCGATATTTACCTTTGATACCAGCCTCAGCCGCTCTCACTGTCAGTGCCAGCTCCTGCTCTGTGCACATGTAGCTGCAGGACACATCGGGTTAATTAACCCGATGTGTGCTGTAGCCAGGAGAGCAGGGAGCCAGCGCTAAGCATTGTGCGCTGCTCCCTGCTCTGTGCACATGTAGCTGCAGCACACATCGGGTAATTAACCCGATGTGTGCTGTACGAGGAGAGCAGCGCACAGTGTGCGCTGCTCTCTGCACGTATGGCTGGTCACTGGTTGCTGGTGAGCTCACCAGCAACTCGTGTAGTGACGCTCCAGCGATCCCTGCCAGGTCAGGTTGCTGGTGGGATCGCTGGAGCGTCAAAGTGTGACATCTCACCAGCAACCTCCTAGCAACTTACCAGCGATCCCTATCGTTGTTGGGATCGCTGGTAAGTTGCTTAGTGTGACTGGACCTTAAAGTTGAGTGAGATCACAAACACCTCCAATTTTTATCTCAAAACAGTAATTGAGTGGGAAGGGGAAACAAAGAAAACACATTTTGCAGTTTTCTTCTCACAGCAGTCAGTGTGGGGGAAGTGGAATACAGCACAGCTGAATGTCATTACAAACACTTCTTGCAGCTCTTCTCTCATAGTGCTGTCAGCGCTGTTGTATTCTCCCTGCAGCCACACTGACTACCTTGAAATGAAAGCGGAAGGTGTTTATAAATCACAATCAGCTGTACTGTTTCACCCCATACACACACACACACACACACACACACACACTATCCGCCATGAGATGAAAGGTGAAGGTGTTTAATTGTAACTCACAATTACTTATTTTCTATACTACACAGTCTAGCATTACCTGTGTCACAGGAGAAAGCTTGAACGTCTGGGGACATGCCCCCAGAAAAGAACTACTAGTAAGACCCTGTTGGACCTATCCTAAATTTTACCAGCTGATATCTCCGCAATAGAGATGAGGAATTAAAAAATAAAAATTACATTTTGTTCAGCCACTATTCCAAGATGTGTGCAGTAAAATGTGCTAAAACTGGTGAAAGGTTTTTAACCCTATAAGCACATATTCAGTGTGTATATTGTTTTGAATAAGTTCACTCTATAATAACTATAAGTGCAATACTCCCAATACTCTAACACCCTTTATGAAAAACGTGTCACTTTCACAATGCTTACTAAAGATTTACAGTATATACATTTGAAACCAGAAGTTTACATACACGATCTAAAAAGAACCATCTGCATGTTTTTCTCACTATTTGACATTAAATCATAATAAACCTTTCCCATTTTAGGTCAATTAAAAACCAAAATGATTTATATTTGCTAAATACCGGAACAATGAGAGAATGTTTTAAGATATTTTTTATTACTTTTTGCAAAGTCAAAAGTTTACATACATTTCATTAGTATTTGGTAGCATTGCCCTTAATTTGTATGACTTGGGTCAAACGTTTTGGATCTCCTTCCACAAGCCTCTCACAATAGTTGGTAGGAATTTTGGCCCATTCCTCCTGACAGAACTGGTGTAACTGAGCCATGTTTGGAAGTCGCCTTGCTCGCACATGCTTTTTCAGCTTTGCCCATAAATTTTCAATAGGATTGAGATCAGAGCCACTCCAAAACATTGACTTTGTTATCCTTAAGCCACTTTGTAACCAATTTGGCAGTATGCTTCGGGGTCATTGTCCATTTAGAAGACCCATTTCAGCACAAGCTTTAAGTTCCTGCATCACGCTCACCAACTAAACCACAAGTATGCTGCTTTAATTATGCAACAGGGGGGTTTCACTCCCCTCTCCACCTAAGGTCTAACCCCCAGACCCCTGCTTCTATTATAAAGAACTCCATGGCCACATGGACTTTTAAAAAATAATGTTTCTTCCACTGAACTGCAAAAGAAAACGCCGGGCCATGCTCACCACTAACTCCGAGCGGTCATGTCCAGTCACTTCCGGTTCCCAATACTATAAGTATGCCCTTCTTCCTCTACTGGTGTCTTTACTCCCTGATTGCTCACCAACAAAGTTTGCACTTATCAGGAAAAACAGTCTCTTTCCCAGCACGCTAGCCCCTCCCATTGTGGGCTATTCCTCAACTGTTAACTCTAACTCTAACTGTCCCTCTTCACTGTCTGTTGCTGGACAGAACACAGCTTCTTCATATGGCATTGCACAACATTATCCAGGCAAATATTAACTGTATCTTAACCTATGTCCAGCAAACCCATTTTAACATTATACATTACAATTCGCTTTACATCAATATGGTTAGTGTCTTCAGGTGGGAATGTAACAGCCTGTCCACATCCTTACAGTTGTGACCTGTTCCTCATTGAAGGTTATAATCTGTTCTCATCTGTCTCATTAAGGATACATTTTAATAGTCAATTAATGCCAAAAGCAGGAGAAAGGCAACTAAAAGTGTGATATGCTTTTTTTTGTAAAAAATAAAGTACATTGCATTTTCTTTATTTCACAAAGTCTCTATATTTGTACTATTGAATCATGATACAAAATTGTAGGAACAGTTTCTGACTCGCCCACCCCAGGGCTATGGGACATCCGGTGCCGGGCCGGACTAGTCCGGTGGTAGTCAGTGGTGGCTGGGCCCGGCTCCGTGGCCCTGGTGGGTGTCAGTAGAATATGTGGCTGATGACTTTAAGTTTGTGTTCGTGACGCCACCTGTGGTATGCGGCTATTAAGCCGCCGCTGCTGTGTAAGGCCTCCGGGGTGATGAAGTGGCAGCAATGGTGATACTGCTCCCCACAGGTGGAGCGGTGCCCCGGGACACAGTTGGTGCTTGTGGAAGTCTATGGTGTTGTGTGACTAACACGGTGCAGGGCCGACAAGCAATGAAAGAAACAGGCACAAACAGTAGTCTCTTTACCTTCTCCTCTTTTACTCGGCAGAAGCTTAGTCCAGGGAGACCGTCACAGATGGTAAAGATGATCCGGCCGGCCTGGAAGTGCCTGGGGTGATCTTTGGCCAGTTGAGTATGAGGCCTACTCCCTAATCTTTCTTTGCTGTTTTAGGACACTGCACTTTGGGTTCGCAATTGCCCTCTTGCTGCTGGGACTGGTTGTTCGTCCCCTTTTTCTGTGTAGTAGACTGCGCAGGCCCTCTCTGGTGCTTCTCTGCTGGAGTCCACACCGGGCCCTTGGAATGCAGCTGTACCTTCAGATTACTTCTGGGCCAGGGGCTTGCAGCTCTCCTGCCCTCAGGATTCAGCTACCAGGGATGGATTTTATGCCCTGGCAACCACAGACTCCGATGTCCGAGTCTCTGCTGTGCCTCTCTGCACCTCTTGCTTCACTGGGCCAAGCTATCCCAGCTCTAGGCCCCAGTTCTACAAGGCAGCACTACTCTCCGTCTGTCCTCCTTGACTCCTGTCTACAGACTAACCACTACTTCCTCCTTCCAGCCAGACTTAAGGAATGCTCCCTGAAGTTCCAGGTTCAGAGCTCCCCCTGCTGGCCGGAGGGAGAACTGCGGTTGATGTTACACTTACTGGCCAATAGATCTCCCAATTACCTCCAGGCTCAGCATTAACCCTTTGGAAGGGCAATGCTGTTGTGGCGACCAGGTCCTGGGGCGCCACATTTCTCTTTAAGGCTGCTTTACCACATCCGGTTTTAGCAGAGCCGGCCAATCCGGCTCTAAAACCTATGCAACGGATGCGGCGACAAAACCGCATCCTTTGCTTAAGTACATGCGGCCCGTCTGTTTTTTGCCGCTTGCGGCAGGCTACTGAGCATGCGCAGTGGAAAAAAACACATGTGGCAGTGGGATGCAGTGTTTGCCGCAGGACACCGCATGCAGCATCCATAGGCATGCATTGCGAATCGCGCCGCATCGACCGGATGCGGCGCGATGTGTTTTTTTTTTTTGCCGGACAAAAAACCGTGCCAGGCAACGTTCTATCCGGCCGCCGCATCGGCTAAAGCTGCCGCATGTGGCAAAAACCGGACGGAACGCAAGCCCATGTGGCACAATACGGCACTAATGTAAGTCTATGCAAAAAAACGCAACCGGCGGCAAAAAAAAAACGGTTGCGTTTTTTCTGCAGAGCGCCGTATTGTGCCGCACAGGAAAAACCGGATGTGTGAAAGCAGCGTAAGTCACTTCCAACTTCCCATGGTTGTTATACAATGACTTTGGAGGAGGGAAATCCTGTACAGATTCACCACACCAAGAACCACAGGCGGCATAGTAATGTATGTAACTGGGAAGAACTAGAAAATGAGGTTTTGAAAACAAAACTAATCTACTGCAAAGTCAAACCCAACCCGACGAATGCCGCTATGGCATGTACATGCCGGAGTTTCACCTACACACACATACTGACACCTGGTATTGCATTCAAAGTCATAAAAAAATTAGATTATAGAAATATTTCACTCTAAATCAGAATTTGTATATAAGGGACTCCATGCAAAATTATAAATACATCCAATAGATATTAAAGATATAAATAAGTTAATATGATCTTATAGAGAAAGTCATTGTCAGAAACTATGGATAGCAAATTGTGGATAAATTCAAAGGGAAATGCAAAGAGTCGAGAAAGTTCTGTCCTCAGGCATTTGTAAGACATGAAATAATAGGGTTTACCTATTTGTATAAATCCGTCTTCAGCTATCTGTTCCTGTGGCAAATTCTTAACTTTCTAAAACAAACAAAAAAAACAACAATTTATTGTAAATTACTGCACCTGCATTTATAATAGTAAGCTCCTAGGTCTAAAATATGTTCTTGTATCTATTATTCTGAGATCTAACTAGTAATGTTTGTGTTCTCAAGCTATAATGGAACTAAAAGACCAACATGTCCTGCCATCTCCACGCAGGGCATGCTGGATCACGTAGCTTTAGCACACCTGGAGAACCACAAGCTGCATAATAATCACTTAAGTATAAGGTTGAAAAAACAAAGCTAGGGCACATTATGCACTACACAACGGTTCAATAATCAGGCAGGTTAAGTCATTAAATAGACTGAAATACTACAATACTCAGTCACAGCGGCATTCAAGGTCAGGAGAAGAGTATTCAAATCTAAAAATTGTGGATTATTTTTAAATTAGGCCTGTCATGTCCTCAAACACTATTAACCTGCAGATATAGGGTTAATCTGCAAGTAACGGCACAAAGCTCTCTGGCCGCCGTTGAAACTGTAGCTACTGGGAGAAAAGTAACTTTATTTCTCCTGGGACCTGCTGGCTTTCAGTCATAGAGGCGTGCACAGAGCATCTACAGTCACTTCAGGCTGTACGCACATCCACAAATGGACACCTCACTCACATATTCACTGCAGAGCCAGCTATCATTCAAAAGTCACTTACAGACGCCGCTCACTGTGTACTAACTGTTACCTGTAGCCGTGACTGTAAGACTGAAAACAAGCAGCTCTTGGGAGGAATAAAATTCATTTTTTCCTGGTAGAAGCGCTTTCAATAACTATTAACCTGACGATTAACCCTTTATCTGCAGGCAAAGTCATTTCTTACAGAACACAAGGACAATCCATCCATGTCAACATGTTATTAACATAGGGAAGGGTTCATTATAGTAAGAGTTGTAAAAGCAACATTACTCAAAAGCAATTTTTTCACAAGTGCCATCCAATTCTTGTAGGCAAATCATAATGCAATTTTTTTTCCTTGGAATGCTCAAATTGGAGAAAAAAAAAGACGAAGTGTACTGCCTCATAGAACGGTCCAAGTGTGATCCAACTTGTTGACTGATAGCATTTGGACCGAATATTCTGTCGTCTGTGTTTGTAATCAGGTCTCATAATAGTTAATGTTGTACTGTAGATACTGCAAAACTGAATTTTTATCTTACCATGCCTATACCTAGACTAGTCCAGGAATGCTGTCATACATCCCTGCAGTTTGCCGATATCATGCCCACAATGACGTGATTAACAAACCAGCGTCTGCGGAGAGTAGGAGAAAAGGGACAACTAGTTCTCTTCTTTGCTGTATACATTGATATCTCTGTCACGCCGCTATGGGCACGATACCAGCGACATGCAGCGATGACTGACAGTGCGCTCAGACTAGTCCAGGTACACACGCAGAGACAAAACACCTATCTATAATAAAGACATGATTACAAATATTAACACGGTTACAGCACTCATAACACATTATGGGAGTAAATCCTGCTGTTAGTTTCCCCTTATAGGGTTACTCAATTTTTCATATATGGGTATCATCTGATACTGGTTGTAAAAACTTTTGTACTTTACTATTTATTAAAAGTTGCAGCCACTTGAGATATTCATGGCTGCAGTAAAAAGATATTAACCGTGCAGAGATGACAGATTGTGATGTTAATGGTTGCAGATGGCTAGGAGAACGTCTGCAGTTCTTGCAAAGTCTTTTCTATAGAAGGGGTTGTTCACTACTGGACAAACCCAGCTTAATCACTTCAAGGCCTCATTTAAAATAACAATGGATGCCTACCTTGAGCAGCACCACTGTTCTAACAATATTGGCGCTTTTATTCCTGGTGGTTTATGTGACATTGCTCTGTCATGGGTGTGCTGCAGCCAACCCGATTATGGCTGTGGCTTTGGCTGCAGCACACCCATTAAACAACATCACATAACTTCTAAATAGCTGCACCTACACCGCTGGAATAGCGCTACTGAGGAAGGGGAGTATCCATTGTTTTTATTTTAAATTGATTCCTCAAGTGATTAATTTGGGTTCTCCACTCCAAAATATTTATATGCGCATGTAGTTCTTTTAAAGACAAGTCCAGCAATACTTTTACTTAGACTGTTTGTTCCTTCCAACACTGAGAAATAGATATTAGAGTTGATATGCAAACAAGACTGTAGATCTGAAGTTTCTGTCAGCATACACTGATGTTTTTTTTCGCGAGTGGTAATAGTCTGTCTTCCAAGAGGAAGGCATGACAAAAATTGATTACGGACTTCTTTTAACCCCTTTAGAGCTTGGAAACTCTAAAGCAGTTAGATGTTTAAAAAGGCTGAACATACAGTATGTCCTTTATTCATTGCTATGCATTGCTGTTCATTGTTTATGAGGTTTTTATCACTTTTTTCAGGTGTGTTCCAGGTAGAATACACCTGAAAAAACATTGTGTAAACATACTAAGAGCAGTAGTCTAATGTCTCCTATGTAATGTGTGCAGCAGTCACAATGTGTCCTATGTGATGTGTACAACAGTCGCAGTGACTCCTATGTGATGTATGTAGCAGTCGCAGTGTCTCCTATGTGATGTATACAACAGTTGCAGTGTATCCTATGTGATGGATGGAGCAGGCTCAGTTTATCCTATATAATATATTAGCAGTCTCAGATATCCTGTGTTGCATATACCAGATTCAGTGTATCCTATGTGATGTATATACAGCAGTCTCAGTGTATCAAATATGTGTTATACAACTGTCTCAATGTAATCTATGTGATGTATATAATATTCTCAGTGAATCCAATGAGATACATAAAGCAGTCTCCATGTATCTCATGTGATTTATACAGTAGTCTCAAGGTATCCTCTGTGATATATATACAGCAGTCTCAAGGTATTCTACAGCAGTATATCCTATGTGTTGTGTGCAGAAGTTGCAATTTATCCTATGTAATGTATACACCATTTTCAGTGTATCCTATGTGATGTATAAAGCAGTGCGTGTATCCTATGTCATGTACAGAAAAGAGTCCCAAGTGTATACTATAAAATGTATACAGCCTATATAACCATTTTGATACTGCTAAGAGAAAGCTGCCTCACAAAGCTGCATTGGAAGGTGGCAGTTCAAGCCAGCAGAGCATTGATGCTGCTGGCCTGAACTGTCAATCAAGCAGGGAGTACCCACTCTCAAACAACCAAGAAGTATATAGGCTGGGGGTCAGTGAGACCCTACCTTAGCCCATGGCACAAACCCTTTAATGACATGACAAGCAAAAGGGTAACAATGTTTTGAGCTTTTGAATTTCAAGCTCCATATCTCCCCGTCCACTACAGCTTCGAATGTGAGACTACCTTCATTTTAATAACAATCATCTTGGCTATCTCATACATAAATCTGACTTGTAACTATTTAGCATATGATTAGTTATGCAGATTCTTGTCATTTCACTATAGTGTTACTGTTTTGCTCCTAAAAATCTAAATTTTAATTATTTTGTTAGTATATTGTAAATCCACCTTTAGCTTTCAACACTGCCTGAAACATTTGGGACATGCTCTAGATCAGATTCAAGCATATCTTCACCAAAATCTGATTCCAGGTCTCTTCTACACGGTCCCGATGTTGGTGCATACTGGTTGACTCACTTGGGTATATGTTACATCTCGTGGCTCTCCTCTTGCAAGGAATGAGGTGGTCCCCCATTCCTTGTCTGCCGCGACCCCTCCTGCTCAGCAGCGCCAAAGGCCTGGGAGACTGCAGGAGTTTCCTCCTCCTAGATGCAGCAGAAGGGTGACACCTAGTGGTTTACTCCTTGTAAGGAATGGAGTGGTCTCCCATCCCTTGCCTGCCACGTGCCCTCCTGCTCGGCATCACAGAGGGTCGGAGTGGTTGCACAGTGTGCAAAGGATAGATGCTCAGGGAAGCAGCAAGACCTCCCTTAGCTCTGCACATTGTGAAACCGAAGATCCCGCCTTTATGACCCAGAGGCAGGAGGTTGAGCATGTGCCCCACGTGACGTCTTCTGATTCGCTCACTGGTATCACACGGCCAGATAACGAGGCTGGTGATGTGCTGAATCCTGACTGGCCGGGCCAGGACGTCACAGATCATGATTGGGTCACATCCGTCTCGCGCCCGCCCTTGGCTGGAGCTACATCTCCTTAAAAACCCCTCCTGCCATCATGGCGGCGCGCGACCGTCCTTCTATGTTTGAATGTCTGGTAGCGTGCTGCCACGCCACTGTAGAGACGTCATTGTATTTTGCAGGTCTCGCCCCTGCCTTGCTGCTCCGGCAGTATTCCGTTTAACAGGCTGTGTTCCTGTCCTAGGTGAGCTACTTGAATCTCTGTCGGACTCTCCTGGTTTCTGAAGCACACGTGCGTGGGCACCTCTGTGCTACCCTCGTGCCATATTCCTGTGACTCCCGCTGGCACACGTGCGTAGGCACCTCTGTGCGTCCCCGTGCAACAGGTACACCGAGTTGTGAGCCCCGTGCCATACAACCCTCACGGGTTAGGGCGGACAGGTGTACGCAGATCGTCTGTGACATTCCAGATGATCGCTAGCAGCAACCCGCTCACTCTTCTCCCACCATAGCAGCGGTCCCTTACACCGCACAGTGGACCTTGACCGGCGGAAGCTGTCCATATACCATCTTGGCACGCTTCCCCGGGTCCCCCTCGTAACATTACGGTCGCGCCAAAGGTCTGGCTATGGCAGAAGAGCAGCAGCAGTTGCTGCGTTATGTGCAGCAGTTGGAGTCATGATTGGCAGCTGTGGAGCGGTCTTCCCCCGATAAGGCTGCTCTAGCGACAATTGCCACCCAAGCGGCTACTCAGGCTGTGGAATTGAGCGGAAAGTCGCCTCGCCTTGCGCTCCCAGAGCGCTTCAACGGGGACAGCTCCGAGTGCCGTGGTTTCATAAACCAGGTTACCACCTACTTGGAGATGTCCGCCACTCTTTATGCTACTGAGAAGGCGAAAGTAGCATTCGTCCAGTCCCTGCTCAGAGGGAGAGCGCTAAAATGGTCCACGCTGTTGTGGGAGCGCGGAGATCGGGTGGTGAATCACCTTCCAGTTTATCTTGAGGCCATGAGAAAGGTGTTCCTCGGGCCTCAAGTCACCCACGACTCCGCGCTGCGACTCCTACGCCTTCGGCAAAAGTCCACTTCAGTTGGGGACTTTGCGGTGCAGTTCAGGACACTCGCCGCAGAGCTGGACTGGCCAGATAAAGTCCTTGTCCCTGTGTTCTGGGAGGGTCTGGCAGGGTTCGTCAAAGACGCGCTGGCCACGCGTGATGTGCCGACCACCTTAGAGGCCTTGATACGGCTTGCTTCTCACATAGACATCCGCCACGCGGAGCGGAGGCTCGAGGTCTCTTCGGCCCCCACGTCTACCTGGCCTACAGAGCCTCTGACTCTCCTTCCCCACCAGACCAGTCTCCCAGCCAGTTCTGTTGATGACTGTGTGGAGCCCATGGAAGTCTCCAAGGTGGTCTCCTCTACCACAGGCTCTCGGCCGCCGGTCGTTTGCTTTGCCTGTGGGCAGAGGGGACATGTAGCTACCCGATGTTGAAAACCATCGGAAAAGAGACAGTGTCTGGTTTCCATCAGAGGAGGAACGATAGACGCTGCCTCTCCTTCTAAATTAACCCTCAGCGCCCAGTTGCAGTTCGGCACCACTGTCTTCCCTGCCCTGGCTTGCTTAGACACTGGTGCTGACGGCAATTTCATTTCAGCCTCCCTGGCAACTAGGTACTCTGTTCCCCTGGTCCTGTTGCCTAAACCAATCAGTGTCCAGGTAGTCAACGGGTCCCTACTTGTCAAACCCATTACCCAGATCACCGTCCCTCTCAGGATGGATGTACCACCAGGCCACCATGAGCAGGTGTCCTTTCTGGTGCTTCCAGAAGGGACGGATGAGATCCTACTAGGACTCCCCTGGTTGAAACGGCATGCTCCGATACTCAACTGGACAACAGGGGACATCTCGTCCTGGGCAGGGTCATGTAAAGAACACCTCGGGACCACCGGGTCACCCACTCCCCTAGACCTGGTGCCACCTGGCCAGACCCTCGTTCCCCCTAGGTTACGGAATGATGTACTTTCCTGGGACCATACCTCCAAGGTCGTGGGCCTCTTCAGGTCCAAAAGGACCAGAGTTCTAGAGGCCAGGCATGATTGGTGGCCGACGGCCGACTCCTCGTCCGACAACCCTGAAGTAGCGAGGTTGGTTAAAACAAAAATCGTTCAGGGCAAGAGGTACTTCCTCGTGGAGTGGGTCGGTCGTGGACCGAAGCATAGGACCTGGGAATTGGAGGATCATGTCCACGCTCCGGGTTTGGTAGCAGCCTTTGAGCACAGGCGGCGGGGGGGCCCTAGACGGGGGGGTAATGTTACATCTCGTGGCTCTCCTCTTGCAAGGAATGAGGTGGTCCCCCATTCCTTGTCTGCCGCGAGCCCTCCTGCTCAGCAGCGCCAAAGGCCTGGGAGACTGCAGGAGTTTCCTCCTCCTAGATGCAGCAGAAGGGTGACACCTAGTGGTTTACTCCTTGTAAGGAATGGAGTGGTCTCCCATCCCTTGCCTGCCACGTGCCCTCCTGCTTGGCATCGCAGAGGGTCGGAGTGGTTGCACAGTGTGCAAAGGATAGATGCTCAGGGAAGCAGCAAGACTTCCCTTAGCTCTGCACATTGTGAAACCGAAGATCCCGCCTTTATGACCCAGAGGCAGGAGGTTGAGCATGTGCCCCACGTGACGTCTTCTGATTCGCTCACTGGTATCACACGGCCAGATAACGAGGCTGGTGATGTGCTGAATCCTGACTGGCCGGGCCAGGACGTCACAGATCATGATTGGGTCACATCCGTCTCGCGCCCGCCCTTGGCTGGAGCTACATCTCCTTAAAAACCCCTCCTGCCATCATGGCGGCACGCGACCGTCCTTCTATGTTTGGATGTCTGGCAGCGTGCTGCCACGCCACTGTACAGACGTCATTGTATTTTGCAGGTCTCGCCCCTGCCTTGCTGCTCCGGCAGTATTCCGTTTAACAGGCTGTGTTCCTGTCCTAGGTGAGCTTCTTGAATCTCTGTCGGACTCACCTGGTTTCTGAAGCACACGTGCGTGGGCACCTCTGTGCTACCCTCGTGCCATATTCCTGTGACTCCCGCTGGCACACGTGCGTAGGCACCTCTGTGCGTCCCCGTGCAACAGGTACACCGAGTTGTGAGCCCCGTGCCATACAACCCTCATGGGTTAGGGCGGACAGGTGTACGCAGATCGTCTGTGACATTCCAGACGATCGCTAGCAGCAACCCGCTCACTCTTCGCCCACCATAGCAGCGGTCCCTTACACCGCACAGTGGACCTTGACTGGCGGAAGCTGTCCATATACCATCTTGGCACGCTTCCCCGGGTCTCCCTCGTAACAGGTATATATACAACTTTTTGTTCAATTCTACCCACAAGAGTTTGATTGGGTTGAAGTCTTGGGACTCTGGGGGCAAATAAAGCACCTCTACGTCATTGTCATTGAGCCATTTTTTCACTTATCTCGACGTATGATTTGGCTTGTTGTCCTGCTGGAACACTGTTATTCTTTTCATAACCATAGCACTCGAGTGTACGAAGTAACTCATCTTGGAGGATACTCATATATAACTCAGCATTGAGACCACCATTGATCCTGGTCAAGTATCCAATGCCTTTGACTGTGAAACAACCTTACATCAACAGGGTTCCTCCACTAAAAACTTGACAGTTCCTTCAATTTCTTGATCCTTTAGCCCCTTTTTCCTTTGTTTACTCCAGACCTATTTCCACCCATCAGAGTCTAGCCTATTGACTTTTGTCTCATCACTCCAAATGACCTGTTTTCAATCTTCTACTGCCCACTTTTCGTACGTCTTGTCAAACTTGAGCCAACACTTCTTGTGACAATTTTGAAGTCGAGACTCCTTCACCTTTTTTTGGGCCACCTTTCCAGACTTTTGTACATACGTTGCACAGTGCTGGCATGGATGTCTGTGATCTCACTATTATGAAGCATATGAGTCCCCTCCACTGCCCTGTTTGACGCGCTTGAACTGATTAATTTTGTGATGAGCAGACTTGTTGACTCCGATATTTTACCTGGATGTCCACCTCTTGGTTTTTGAATGGATGGACAGCCTTCATTTCATATTATTCCAACTCTCATAACACTCACATGATGCAGTTTGGCAATTTTCTTGGACAAGAGACCACTATCGATGAGCTGGATGATGCCAATTCTCTTTCTTGGGAAATCTTCGTGGCTGCTCCCCAATTTGAGTCAGTGACCTTTCACTTTGGAAAACAACTTAACAACACACAGCTATTGTGAAATGTGAGAACAGGTTGTAATTTATAATATACAGGAAGAAAAAGATTTTTCCACCACCAGGAGCAAAACAGTAACAATGCAAGGACACGTCAAGAATCTGCATAACTAATCATATGCTAAATAGTTGTCAAATTAAAGTATGAGATAGCCAAGACGATTGCCTAGAAAATGAAGATCGTGTCACATTTGAAGCTATTGTGGATGGTGAGATATGGAGCCTGAAAGTCAACAGTTCAAAACATTGTTACCATTTTGTCCCTCAGTGTATTTAGAATGCCAAAACAGATTACAGCAAAATTTATATCAACCCGTTAAGAAGCGAGCAACTTTTTATTTTTTTTGCGCATTCATTTTCCTTCCCCTTTCTCAAAGAGTCATATGTTTGTTATTTTGCCACTAACAAAGCCATGTGACTGGTAACCAAGTCACTACGAGAGTGAAAAATACAACCTGCTTGGTGCAAATTCCAACTCTTGGTGGTGGGAGATTGAATTTGATTAAGATGGTATTAATGCCTAAACTATTGTATATTTGCATAATTTCCTGATTTGGTGTAAGGAGCAATTGAGAATAAAGTTTGTGACCCTACAAAGACATAAGGAAAATGGAAAATTAGCCCTTCCAAATCCCTGGTTATATTTCCTGGCGGTGTAGTGTCAGCATCTGAAAGGATGCAAGGAACAACAGTCACTCAATTCATCATAAAGTCTATTACATCATATAGTTGGGATGGGTCCAATAATTGATAGTATGGAATATCAACAGGTTTGGGATGATGGCTTCTAGATAACCCATGGTTAATCTCATACATAAAACATGGATTAGAATAAAAACATAAGAAGTGTGGATCATTTCACAAATTACACTCATATTTGGGATAATGTGAGATTGCAATACTTGAAAGGATTTGAGAAATTGGAAGGTAGCTCATGTACGGTATCTTTACCAACTGCTCCAACATGATGGCACTCTCAAATCATTAGCGGATATTAAAGTGGAATTTCCGGTATCGAGTCCCTGCATATTCCAATACTTACAAATTAAGCCAATGCTGCTCAATCCAAAGTGGGTAGCATTAAGATCCAAAAGGATCCAGTTTTGGAATCTGTGTGTGTGATGGGGAGTAGAAGGGGGCGATATCTAGTTTGTATAATGACCTGTTATGTACGTACCTGGATGGGTTTCCCATAACGGGTAAAGCGAAATGGACGCGCAAGCTCGGGCCTATATCGGAAGATTACTGGCAGCCTATACTGAAATACTGTATATTCTCAAGTTATCATTAAGTGAGCCAAAGAGATTGTCACATTTGATGATTATACAGGCTTTACACGCTGCGAGATCGCTAGCAATTACTAGCGATGTTGAGCGCGATACCACCCGCCCCCGTCGTACATGCAATATCTGGTTATAGCTGCCGTAGCGAACATTATCGCTACGGCAGCTTCACACGCACATACCTTGTCGGTGACGTCGCTGTGACCGCCAAACAATCCCTCCTTCAAGGGGGAAGTGCATTCGGCGTCACAGCGACGTCACCGCGACGTCACTAAGCGGCCAGCCAATAGAAGCGGAGGGGCATAGATGAGCGGGACATAACATCCCGCCCACCTCCTTCCTTCCTCATTGCCGGTGGACGCAGGTAAGGAGATGTTTGTCGTTCCTGCGGTTTTCCACATAGCGATGTGTGCTGCTGCAGGAACAACAAATAACATCATACCTGTGGCAGTAACGATATTATGGAAAGGAGCGACGTGTCACAGATCAACGTTTTTTGACGTTTTTGCGATCGGTGATCGTCACTCCTAGGGTTTACACGCTGCGATGTTGGTAACGGCGCCGGATGTGTGTCACTAACAACGTGACCCCGACGATATATCGTTACCGATGTCGCAACGCGTAAAGCCTGCTTTAGAGCATATAAAATCGCCTCTTATAATGGTGAAAGCAGGATTGAGAGCTGACTCCAAGATGCCAAACGAAAGATGCTACATATGTTATGGTTTTGCCCGCAGTAAAAGTAAAGTTACCTGAAAATATGCTTATCCAGATCAGTACGATTACGCAGATACCAAATGTGCTTATTTTTTTTTTTTTGTTTGTTTGTTTTTTATTCAATTGGTGAAAAAATTTAAGAAATTCTGAAAAAATTAAAATGAGCCTGAATCTCCATTCTCCAAAACCCGTATCATTTTTATTTTTTGGTCTATGAGGCCCTGAGAAAGCTCATTTGTTGTGAGATAACCTAATGTTTTACTTATACTATTTTGGTTTGTATACAATGCTTGATCACTTTTTAATTAATTTCTTTGTGATGGTGCGGCAACCATAAACACGCCGGGAAACCACTGCCTGCCAGGACATCTGGGCCGAATCACGGCGCTTACGTGCTGTTGTCAGCAATTGACAGCGGCATTTAACAAGTTAACTGCAATGATCGGCGGGCACTTTAATTGCTACTGTTAGAGGCAGATACCAGCTATATAATATGACTGGTATCTATTCTCTTATGCACACGCTCCATTATGGATATATCCGTCAAGGGGCATTAGCGGATTAAGTTTAATGGTTTGTTTTGCCTTTGTTCAAGTTAAAGGGAACCTGTCAGCAGAAATTTTGCACTAAACCTAAAAGATAATCTCGCGCATGCGCAACACGTCACCAGCGGTCACACTATGCACATTGCACAGTCCCGCGCGAGTGGCACTGCGCATGCGCGAGATTATGGGCGGCCATAATCTCGTGCATGCGCCGTGCCACTCTCGCAGGACTGCAATGTGCAGTGTGACCGCTGGTGACGTGTTGCGCATGCGTGAGATTATGGGCGGCGCTGTGATTTACATCAGCAAGTACCCGCCCATAATCTCGTGCTTTCACCGCCGCCTCCAACGTTCTGCGCAAGCGATGGCCAGCTTACCTCACATCACCTCTTTGAAATTGCGCGATGGGGGACGGCCTAAAGCGACAGGGAGGCAGACTAACGGACACCAGAGAGCCCGCCCCCGTGTACCATTATCAAGATCTGAATACAAAAAGGTACCACTTTACAAAGTCTTTATTTTGGTCAGAAAGGGGGCACATAAACAACAGGAACATTGCTAGAATGCAGCCCAGGAGCTGCAGAGGGGGAATCTTTTAGGTTTAGTGCAAAATTTCTGATGACAGGTTCCCTTTAAAGGCAGGTTGAACTTCATGGACATTTATATTTCTTAACTCTATGTAGCAGAGTATAATGTCTAGCAATTTGTTTGACATACAATAAAGTGCCGCTAACCTCAGCTGGTAAAACCTGCACAGTAGTGTTAAAGAGCTTGTCCCCCGGGTGCTCAATATTTCCACTCCTGAAAAGGTAACTGTAAAAAAAATGAATTGCATGTTAAACTTTTTACAGACATCCAATAAATGCAACGAGCTTTTATAATCATGAAGCAATGATAAATATACACAACATGTAAAAGAAAAGATATGGAACAGGAAATCGGTGAAACATTGTAACATGTTCTGATTTATTATGTAATAAAACAAATGCAAATGAAAAGATAGTTACACAAGGTCAACACATTGTATGCATAAGACAGGAGCTAGAAAAAGACATTTACAGCAGGAGCTCATCAAATAACCACAATTCAATAATATTCATGCCGTGCAGTCATCAGAGCCCAGGTATAGTTATAGTGTGGAAGAACCAATATCCATGTGATCAGGGTAATAGTGATACAGCATTAAAGGGAACCTGTCACTAGGTTTGTCCCATATAAAGTAGGGTCAGCATCTATAATCCCTCATATACAACATTCTGGAGTCCCCAATACAATCTGCAAAGGTAAAAAACCCCAAACCCTTTATTATACTCACCCATGCTGCAGTCCGAGGGGCATTGTAGGTCTTGATCTGGCGCCTCTTCTCTTCTTGCAATCACCATCCTCCTTCTTGATTTGTGTGAATGATGCACCCTACTTCATGAATACACACTTCACTCTACCATGCCAAGGGAAGTGCAAAATACTGTAGTGCTCAAGTGGAGGGAAAGGCCAAAGAGTGCATGCGCATGCACACTTCAATACTTTGCTCTGCCCTCGGCGAAGTACGAATGTGCAGGAGTATGATGTAAAATACTTTGTTTGTGACATAGGACACGTAATCCACACGAAGGGAAAGAGAACAGCAATTGTAAGAAGAGAGGAGGCGCCACAGTAAGACCAGAAATGCCCATCGGACAGGACTTCCCTGTAGGGAAGTATAATAACAGGTCTCATTTTTTGCATTGCAGAGCTTATAGGTGCTGTGCTTTACAGGATATCATAAAAGGGATTACACCCCTTCACGTTTTCATATTTTTTGTAAATATTTTATTTTTTTTCATGTGACATCCCTGAAGATATGACACTTTAATACAATGTTAAGTAGTTCGGGTTTAGCTTGTATCACAGTGTAAATTTGATGTGCCCTCTAAATAACTCAACACACAGCCATTAAAGTAAAAAAACTGGCAACAAAAGTGAATACACCCCTAAGTGAAAATGACCAAATTGTGCCCAACTTGGCATTTTCCCTCCCTGGTGTCATGCTGAAGACAAACAGACCAAGGACATGGACTAGTGGAATCCTGTCCTGAGACCAAGATAGACTTATTTGGTTCAGATGGTGTCAACCGTGTGTGACAGCAAGCAGGCAAAGAATACAAAGACAAGTGTGTCTTGCCCACATTCAAGCATGGTGGAACCATGAATGCCAAAATGTACTGTGACATACCGAAGCAAAGCATGATCCCCTCCTACTTTGGAACTAGGCTGCAGGGCAGTATTCCAACATGATAACATCCTCAAACACACCTCCAAGACGACTACTGCCTTGCTAAAGGAACTGAGAGTAAAGGTGTAGACTGGCCAAGCATATCTCCAGACCTAAACCCTATTGAGCATCTGTGGGACATTCTCAAATGGAAGGTGGAGGAGCACAAGGTCTCTAACATCCACCAGCTCCGTGATGTTGTCATAAAGTAGTGGAAGATGATTCCAGTAGCAATCTATGCCCAAGTGAGTTAACACAGTGCTTGAAAATAATGGTGGGCACTCATAATATTGACACTTTGGACACAAGTCCCCCACTTTCATTTAGAGGTGTACTCACTTTTGTTGCCAGTGGTTTAGCCACTAAGGGCTGTGTATTAAGTTATTTAGAGGACACACCAAATTTACACTGTTATACAAGCTGTACACTGACTACTTTACATTGTATCAAAGTGTCCTATCTTCAATGGTGTTCCATGAAAAGATAGAATAAAATATTTACAATATTTACAATAATGTGAGGGGGGATTTTTGTGATATACTGTACAAGGGAAAAGCCTTCTGACAGGTTCCCTTTAAAGAGTCATTGTCGTGAGATGCCACTATCAGAAAGTCACAGCCAAAGACTATATTAAGACATTACATACTTTTTTTTTTTTCAGGTACGCCAAGTTTTTTAAGTGTAAATTCCTTCAGAAAAAGCTCCTTGTTGTGTTGTGCTTCTTAGGCTGCTTTCACACTACGTTTTTTTAGCATGCGTCATGAACGTTTTTTTGCTGCAAAAGCAGATCCTGTTTTGCAGAGAAAAACGCATGTGTTATTTTGCAGGATCCTGTCACTTGAAGTTTATGGGCGGGCATTGGAGTCATGTGATCGGGAGTGAGGGGAACTGAACGTGAGACTGGGAGCCGGCATCTGACAGCTGCGGAGGCTCGTAACCAAGGTAAACATCGGGTAACTTGTTTGGATACCCGATATTTACCTTAGTTACGAGCGTCTGCAGCTGCTAGGAGCCGGGCTCCCTGCACACGTAACCAAGGTAAACATCGGGTAACTTGCTTGGATACCCGATATTTACCTTGGTTACGAGCGTCTGCAGCTCTCAGGCGAGGGAGAGAGAGAGAGGAGAGGGAGGGGGAGAGAGGGAGGGGGAGAGAGAGACTGACACGCCAGGCTGGTTTCTGGGCATGCTCAGTAGAGCAAGCAGGATCCTGTCTATCAGCATGCCAGCGTTCACATACGTTTGCGTGCAGTATAGTCAGTATCCAACAATTTGCAGTATTTGGACACAGCTCAAAAACGCTACAAGTAGCGTTTTTGAAAAAAGTTAAAAAACTGCAAGTCGCTGGATCCTCACTATAACGCATGCAAATGCAGGTGAACGCATGTTGACGCGAGTCCATTGCAAATGCATTGAAGTGATTTGCACTGTATCCATTTTTGCTTTAAAAAAACGTTCAGGATGCATGTTAAAAAAAAGTAGTGTGAAAGCAGCCTTAGTCATTTTAGACTTTTGTCCCTGGAGTGTTTTTTGTATTTTGTTAGTGTTTTCCAAATACATTTTCTGTTAATGTTCTGTAAACATTTGTACGCTTTTTTAGCATGTTTTTGTGGGTGAGTTTCATAGGTTTTTTTTTTTTTAAATCAATTAATCAATTAATGAAATGCAAGAGTTTTACAAAGCGAGAACAATTTCTACTACTTATTAAATACTCTAAAAAGACACCCAGGAGTCTTTGGGACATTTTTGTAGCCGTGACATTGAATTTATTGTAAATTATTGAGTGGATTCATAGTGAAAAACACCTGAAGGGTTGACAGGCCACTTCTCTTAACCGCTTGGCAATTTTGAAAACATGAAGTGAATTAAAAGCGATCAAAAGACTGAACATGTGAACATCCAGTTGTTTTATTGATAGATAGAAATAAATTAGAAGAGTGTTTCAAGAAATTTAGGAACAAATTTTTCAGATGTTTTTTGTTAAAGTGCAACCACTCCACAAGTCTCTCAAAAAAAACACAGTGTGTACCAGGGGGAGACATATCATTGGTGCAACCTGTGTAGCCGCACCAGTGCCCAAAAGGTCCGGGGGCCCATTTCTACCTCCAAAGCATGAGGAATTGTGCATTATGATGGACTCTTAAGGGCCATTTACACGCTGCGACATCGCTAACGATATATCGTCGGGGTCACGGTGTTTGTGACGCATATCCGGCGCCGTTAGCGACATCGCAGCGTGTGACACCAAGGAGCGACGCTCAACGATCGCAAAAAACGTCAAAAATTATTGATCGTTGAGACCTTGCGCCTTTACGAAATATCGTTGGTGGTGCATGCCGCAGGTTGTTCGTCGCGCCTGCGGCATCACACATCGCTGTGTGTGACATCGCAGGAGCGACGACCATCTCCTTACCTGCACCGGCAAGGAGGAAGGAAGGAGGTGGGGGGCATGTTACGGCCGCTCATCTCCGCCCCTCCTCAGCTATTGGGCGGCCACTTAGTGACGCCGCAGTGATGCGAACGCACCTCCCCCTTGAAGGAGGGATTGTTCGGTGGTCAAAGCGACGTCGCTGCACAGGTATATGCGTGTGACGCTGCCGTAGCGATAATGTTTGCTAAGGCAGCGATCACCACATGTCACACGTACGATGGGGAAGGGTGCTATCGCACTCGACATCGCTAGCAATCGCTAGCGATGTCGCAGCGTGTAAAGCACCCTTTAGGCTGCATAGGGCCAATATATTATTTTTACACAGGGGCCCTTTTCTGGCTGTGTCCACCAGTGGCGTGTAAGGATTCCAATCTTGTTCCTGACCAATTAAGGATACAATAACACCAGCTCACAGTACTAACAATAACCCTAAAATCTTAATTTTTATTAGATATGCATTTACATGGAAATCGTACTGCTAAATAAGGGCTAACACTTGTAAATAAAGGGTTAAAAATTGGTTTGTGATGCAAGTATGTAAATAACACATGGCATTAATAAGGGCCTAGTTATAAGACAAAACTGCACAATGGAGTAAATATATATATATATTATATATCATAGATTTTGTACTTTGAGGTGTGAGGTTACACACACGATCATGCTCTATATCTCCAAACTTCCTGTCCATGGAGGTTGGCACCCTAAGATAGCACATTACTGGCACGCCTGCTCCTCTTTCACAGTTCCTAAAAGACCCTGACAAGTCCCTTACACCAGGGGCTCACAACCTGTGGCTCACGGGCCCATGATGTTTGGCCTGCAGCGGTCTGCCAGCTTGGTGCATAAGCAACAAGGCTAGCAAACAGCTATGAAAAGCAGGTCTCCAGATGGTTACATTTGTGAGTAGCTCCACTTCGAAGAACAGATCTAAATGGGATAAAGTAGGAACCTCTGGATATTGGTATACCGCCTTGGTGTGATTTTTGTGGAAGAGCCTTGGTTTTCATTATACCGGTAATGGGTGCTCTGAGTGCCACTACGGTGAAGATGGCGGGAGCTGTATGGGGCTCACGACCCTTTTTCAAAGATGAAAGTGGCAGACCTCTGCCCTACACTATAATAAGGGAGGTAAGGTTCAAACATCATAAACAGAATCCCAATGAGCCCTGCATGTGATATGAATGAGAGAATATTAAATAGGTCAGCCGTGATTATCCAATATTGTAAATATCACTAAAAAAAATAGTTACATGGGCGTAAAGACAATAATATGCTGCAGTCACACAGCTAGCACATATTGCATAAGTACATTAGTACAGTGCCTTGCTAAAGTATTCGGCTACCTTGATTTTTCAACCTTTTCCCACATTACAGGCTTCAAACATAAAGACAAAAATTTTAATGTTATGGTGAAGAATCAACAACAAGGTGGACACAATTGTGAAGTTGAACGAAATTTATTGCTTATTTTAAACTTTTTTAAAAAGTTAACTGAAAATTGGGGCGTGTAATATTATTCGTCCCCTTTCAGTTAATACTTTGTAGCGCCACCTTTTGCTGCGATTACAGCTACAAGTAGCTTGAGGTATGTGTCTATCAGTTTTGCACATCGAGAGACTGAAATTCTTGCCCATTCTTCCTTTGCAAACAGCTCGAACTCAGTGAAGTTGGATGGAGAGCGTTTGTGAACAGCAGTTTTCAGCTCTTTCCACAGATTCTCGATTGAATTCAGGTCTGGACTTTGACTTGGCCATTCTAACACCTGGATACTTTTATTTGTGAACCATTCCATTGTAGATTTTGCTTTATGTTTAGGATCATTGTCTTGTTAGAAGACAAATTTCCGTCCCAGTCTCAGGTCTTTTGGAGACTCCAACAGGTTTTCTTCAAGAATGGTCCTGTATTTGGTGCCTTCCATCTTCCCATCAATTTTAACCATCTTCCCTGTCTCTCCTGAAGAAAAGCAGGCCCAAACCATGATGCTGCCACCACCATGTTTGACAGTGGGGATGGTGTATTCAAGGTGATGAGCAGTGTTGCTTGTACGCCAATCGTATCGTTTGCCATTGTGCCCAAATAGTTTGATTTTGGTTTCATCTGACCAGAGCGCCGTTTTCCACATGTTTGCTGTGTCTCCCAGGTGGCTTGTGGCAAGCTTAAAACAACTCTTTTTATGGATATCTTTGAGAAATGGCTTTCTCCTTGTTGCTCTTCCATAAAGGCCAGATTTGTGCAGTGTACAACTGATTGTTGTCCTATGGACAGACTCTCCTACCTCAGCTGTAGATCTCAGCAGTTCATTCAGAGTGATCATGGGCCTCTTGGCTGCATCTCTGATCAGTCTTCTCCTTGTTTGAGATGAAAGTTTGGATGGATGGCCGGGTCTTGGTAGATTTGCAGTGGTATGATACACCTTCCATTTTAATATGATCGCTTGCACAGTGCTCATTGGGATGTTTAAAGTTTTGTAAATCTTTTTGTAACCAAATCCGGCTTTAAACTTCTCCACAACAGTATCACGGACCTCCCTGTTGTGTTCCTTGTTCTTCATGATGCTATCTGCGCTTTAAACA